>NC_139721.1:17997994-18049399 GCF_964211835.1 Anser anser | reverse complement strand
TAGAGGCCTTCCAGTACCTGAAAGTGGCCTACATGAAAGCTGGGGAGGGACTCTCTCAGAGAATGTAGTGATAGGTCGAGTAGAGGTTTTAAAATAAAAGAGGGTGGGTTTTGATTGGACAGAAGGAGGAAATTCTTTACTCTGAGGGTGGTGAGGCACTGGAACAGGTTGCCCAGAGAAGTTGTGGATGTCCCATCCCTGGAAGTGTTCAAGGCCAGTTCGGATGGGGCTTTGAGTAACCTGATCTAACGGGGGGTGTGTGGAGGGTTGTGGTGGTGACCCTGTCCATGTCAGAGGGGTTAGAATTAGATGATCTTTATGGTCTCCTCCAACCCAAACCGTTCTATAATTATTTGATTCTATGGTTTCTGTCATTAGATTCAAAACTATGAGGATATTAAATAGTCCACATGTCAGCTTTTAGGATATAAAATGGACTTAATTGGACACTCATACATTCTCTTTGAAGTCTGTCTGAATATTTTGCTTTCATTTCAAAGTTTGAACATATGAAAGCATTATTTTTAAATTATGATAGAAGAAAAATGAGATTATTTATTTTTTTCCTTTTCATTTATTTTTGAAGTCTTTGAAAATATTACATTGAGAGATTTATTCATTAAACAATTCATTCAAGCAGCCAATATAGCAATAAAAGTGTGCATCAAATCCACAGAAGTTATCAGAACAAATACAAAAAGCCCCACTTAAAAAAAGTTTGATAGATTGTTGTCAAGTACCATCACTTAAGATCATTAAGGATGCCTGAGAGAAGAAATCCAAGTGCATGAAGAGTATATATTCATGAGATACAAATACTAAACCCTAACAGTAGCTCAGCACACACATACACACATGGGCACACACACACCATACTACCATCTTGGTTATTCCTGTGAGCACAGGAGTGGGGCTGATAAGAACATCAGGTACATGATATACAAGAAAGTTCCATTCTTACAAATCTCACATGGAGATTCTTTGCGCCTCTGGGAGAGCAGATTTAAGAAAGAAATAAAAAACAACAGCAAAAAGACTGCTGCACAACAGCAGCTGGGAGAGTGAGGAGTGAGAAACAGCCTTGAAGACACCAAGGTCAGTGAAGAGGGAGTGGGAGGAGGTACACCAGGCGCTGGAGCAGAAGTTCCCCTGCGGCCTGTGGAGAGGCCCCTGGTGGAGCAGGCTGTCCCCCTGCAGCCCGTGGGTCCCACACGGAGCAGATCTCCATGCTGCAGCCCGTGGAGGAGCCCCCGGTGGAGCAGGTGGATGTGGCCTGGAGGAGGCTGCGGCCCATGGAGAGCCCCCGCAGGAGCAGGCCCCGGGCCGGAGCTGCAGCCCGTGGAGAGGAGCCCACGCAGGAGCAGGGGGTCTGGGGGAGGCTGCCGCCCGTGGGGGACCCGTGCTGGAGCAGTTTGCTCCTGGGGGATGGGCCCCGTGGTACGGAGCCGTGTGGGAGCAGTTCTTGAAGAACTGCTGCTTGTGGGCAGCCCCCGCAGGCTCAGTTCGGGCAGGACGGCATCCCATGGGAGGGACCCCACTGGGAGCAGGGGAAGAGAGGGACCGTGAAGGAGCAGCGGAGACAAAGTGCTATAGACTGACCAGAGCCCCCATTCCCCCATTCCCCTGCACCACTCAGGAGGAGAAGGTGTAAGAGAGTGGATGAGGGGAAGGTGATTTTGGTTTCTTTCCTTTGTTTCTCATTTCTCTAACTTGTCAGTAATGGGCAATAAATCTTACCATCTCCCTACTCTGAGTCTGTTTTGCCTGTCACGATAATTGTTGAATGATCTCCCCATCCTTATCGTAACACTTGAGCCCTTAGCATCATATTTTCTCCCCATTTCCCTTTGAGGAGGGGTAGTGAGAAAGAGCTGTGGTGGAGCTACCCACCTGAGTAAAACCACCACAGGTGGTCCTGTTGTACTCGGTCTGGCTGGGGTGGAGTTAACTTTCCCTGCAGCAGTCCACATAGTGGTGTGCTCTGTGCTTGTAACTAGAACAGCACTGGTATCACACCAATGTTTTGTCTATTGCTGAGCAGTGCTGACACAGCATCAGGACTAACTCCGACCCCCCTGAGTAGCCAACATTCTGGGGGTGGGCAAGAGGTGGGGAAGGGACATCCCTAGGGCAGCTGACATAAAGCAACGAATGGATATTCTCTACCATACAATGCCACACTCAGCAGTAGAAGGTGGAAAAGGAGAAGGAGAGGAGAGGCTCTCATTATGAAGACGTCTGTCTTCCCAAACAACCACTACGTGTATTGAGGCACTGCTTCTGATGATGTGGCTGAACATCGCTTGTTGATGGGAAGTAGACAATATTTTTTTTTTAACTTCTCTCTTGTGCTTCTGCATGGCCTTTGCTTTTTTTTTTTTTTTTTTCTTTTCTTTTTTTCCCTCTTCCTTTTCCCTTTAATTAAATTGTCCTTACCTCAACCCATGAGCTTTCTTTTCTTTCCAGCATACTTCCTCCCCCTCTTCTTCTGAGGTGGGAGAGTGAGAGGGTGGTTGTGGTGGAGTTTAGCTGCCCAGCAAGGTAAAACCACCACATCTGTGCAGACCCAGGAATTGGACTCAGTGATCCTTGTGGGTTTCTTCCAACTGAGGATATTCTATGATTCTACCCACTGGTGTGTCCCGTTCCTGGCTTGTGGCCTAGCCAGGGCCAGGCCTCCTTGGGCTCAGCCTTCTTCACAGTGCTCCCACTAAGGGGTTAAGGCTTTAATTATTTACTGCTTTCTAACTCTCATTGTTGGCACCAGCTGCTAATGGCTTCATTGGACACGTAGTGCGAGGTCAACCTTTTTGACTTTGTTTAGATCTGAAGCCAATCATGGTTGTTTCCTGTGTTACTGTTACCTTTTCACTTTCCACCCCAAAGATAGAAAGTTAACAATTCATCTGTACTCTGTTATTTTTCATGGTGCATAAATTAAAAAATTAACAAAGGGGAGATATAGCCCAGAGCTTTCTGGTATGCCTCCCTGGCAGGTATTATCTGAGCTCTGTTTGTTTTCGTAGCAGATAATGGCATCATGCAGTGAGCTAGAGCTGGTCAGATGTCCTAAGGAGCCATTTTCTTTTAGTAGTGTGCTTGAGTAGGTTTCACCCTGTGAGACGTATAAACGCAGTCATTAGTAAGTAGATAGATAACATTAATCTGCACTGCTATTAATCTCTTAGCCAGTATTCCTTAAGAAGAACTGACCAATTTAGCTAGATCAGCAGTATAAAGTATGTTTAATGAAAGGAAGCAAGTTGAGCATTATTTTATAAAACAGTATCTTCCACAATGCCCAGAGAATTTCCCAGGAGGGTACACAAGGCTTGTACTTTTACACTTAGATTTTTGGTGCCTTGCTCAGAAAGTCAGCCTCTCTACCAGATAAGCTAAAAACTGTCATTGCTTCTTGCTATCAGTTAATAATTTTCATTTATGTCTCCATGGTGTACTCCAACAAATAATTCTGTAGAATCTCTTGATCATTGCAAATTTCAGTTCTGAGAAACAATCCCCACAAAAATGTTTTTTTCTTCTGCACTAAAAAAAATGTTAAACTGTCCTCCTTTTAAGTAAGCAACCTTACTTACTACATTTATGTTCTCAAATGGATTTTATGAAGCCTTTTACTTTCAGGAACTTCATTCCTTGCTGCAAATCTTCTTTGTAGAAGGAAAAAAAGGAACCTTTTGGTGAGATAAAATGCAATTTCTTCTTGAATGGATTCAGTCTCATCGAAGATTCATAGTCTGCAGTTTTAAAACTTGGTCTTTACACGTAAAGTACTGTATTATCTAATTAAAATAATAATAAGAATAAGAAGAAAAATAAGAAAATCTGAGAAATTTGTTTTAAAATGAGATATATTCAAATATATTATGCCACTCTGCTCTTGGTCTTAAGCATACCTTGAGAAAAGTATAATCATTAATGGACTCCAGACTTTCCCCTTACTGACATTAGCTGCCAAATATAAAAAAGTATTAAAAGTTCTGCTCTTAATCATACTCATATTTGCCATTATTTTACATCATGTAAATGATCTAATTAATTAAAAAATAAATAAAATATATCTTAAATATTCTAAAACAGAAATAAATCAGCTACAAGGAAAAACTTGAAAAGGAAAAGAAAGGATTAAATGGAACATATTCACTGCTATTATCCCTGTATGTTATGTAGAATAACTACTGAAATACATTTCCATGTTAAACACAATTCCCTTAAATGAAAGTCTTAATAGCCTGCCGAGAAATGGTAATAACACCTTCCCGCATAAAAGCCACTGTCTTTTATAGCATTAAATTTCTTAATTTAATCAAGTATATTGTTATATTCTTTAAAAATGAACATTTTAAATTTACATTTAAAGTCATCTATGGATTTATATTAATAAAACAATGCATAACTATTTCTTACTTATTTAAAAGTTGACCTAAGCAAACATTTATTTTCCTGGTATTGGAATATTTTTACTTGCTCACTGTTGCTCAAAATCAAATTTCTATTTTCTTAAATCATGGTTTGAACCTATAAATGCTTCTGCATGTTTGATCAATGAGAACCTTTCTATTTTCATCTAGATGCCCACTGATATTTGCAATGACTTTAATTTTCTCATAATTCCGTAGTTCATTGATTTTTTTTTTTTAATACAAAATTTATGAAATAATAAGCATCATGTAGTCCTGTAGCAAATAAAATCACTTTCACCTGCGAGACCAATATTTTATTCATTCTCTGTTTGGGAGAGTGGGGTAGTGGAATGTGTTTCTTAAACTGGCAAAATCCACCTGCATATAAAGGAAAAACATTATTTTTCTTCTGTCAAAATAAAATTAAAAAAAATGCTGAAAAGGAGGAGAAAACAGCAAATGTTTAGTCAAGGTAACAAAATATTAGGCATTAGTACAAATACAAAAAAAATATATATTTTAGATTCACACTTTTTCAGGAAAGTTTGGCTCCCTCACAGTCCATTATACAGGGCTGAAATCCAGCTTTTCCTGTTTAAAGAGTGCATCTTTCCTGCAGTGATTTTCCCTTCCCGGTTTAAAATGGCAAATGCTTCTAGCTTTATGCAATGTGTCAGAGTTACAAGCTTCATCTGTTACCAGCTGACAGTATCACTGCCTGGAAGTTAGGAGTCCATTCCTTAGAGAGCAGTTAAGGAGTTAGGTAGGGGAATAGCCTGCTTGCTCATACTCAGATTGAGCATTCTGGTAATGGGACCTCTTATCTTTGAAGCATTCAAAAGAGGAAATAAGATAATGGACTTCAGTGCCGTAGGTAAAAATGAGAGCTTTTTTTTTTTTTTTTTCTTTTTTTCTTTTTCTCCTTAGACAAGAGAGCCTGAGGACACACCACGAAGCTGTTTTCATTTAGAACCAAGGCTGGAGAAAAATGAGACCAAGCATCATGCAGGGACAAGAATCAGTGCACTAGTATACCATGCGAGCCATTTTTTTTGCTTGCAGCCTTGTCCAACGTATGCTAATCATTTCCCACCTGGCTTTCCTGGAGCTGTGCAGCATGGGAGCTCAATCCAATAGTGCTGACTACAGAGGGAGAGCTGAACACTGCACTTGTTAGAGGGAGAAGTGATTGCTTGTCCAAAAGACAGTGGAAAAACCCTACATCTTGATTATCTGGCAATCATATATCTGTATGTGAACAGAAAGACTAACATCTATATTCCAATCTGGACCTTTTATTTCCTGCAACCTATACTGCAGTGAATTTGTTTTAAGTACTGTACTGGGTTTACATGGCAAGGTTTTGGTATCAGGGGCTGCAGGGTTGGCCTCTGTGAACAGAGCCCAGAAGCTGCCCCATGTCAGAGTACAGCCAGCTCCAGGCAGCTCCAAAAAGAATGTGCCACTGGCCAGAGCCAAGTCACTGACTGGCGTTGGTTGGGTCTCTGTGAAAGCAGATTTAAGAAATGGAAAAAGTGCTGTGCAACAACAGCTGGGAGAAGGGTGATAAACAGCCTTGCAGACACCAAGGTCTGTGCAGAAGAAGGGCAGGAGGTGATCCAGGCGCTGCAGCAGAAGTTCTCCTGCAGGCACCAGAGCAGAAATACCATGCTGGAGAAGATCTCCACGCTGAAGCCCATGGAGGAGCCCACAGTGGAGCAGGTATATGTGGCCTGAAGGAGGCTGCAGCCCATGGAGAGCCCTCACAGGAGCAAACTCCAGGCTGGAAATGCAGCCTGTTGAGAGGAGCCCATGCAGGAGAAGGGGTCCTGGTGGGAGCTGCAGACACCCATGCTGGAGCTGTTGCTTTCTGAGGGGTGGACCTTATGGTATGGACTCATTCATACTGGAGCAGCTCTTGAAGAGCTGCTGCCTGTGAGAAGCCCACACAGGATGAGTTCAGGAAGGATGGCATCCTGTGGGAGGGAACCCACACTGGAGCAGGGGAATATAAGTGAGGAAGGAGTAGCAGAGATGAAGCGTTATGGACTGACTGTAACCCCTATTCCCCATTCCTCTGCATCACCTGTGGAAAGGATTTAGAATGGGGTGGATGGGGAGGATGTTTTCAGTTTGCTTTTACTTTTTCACTGCTCTAGACTGCTAGTAATAGGCAATAAACTATATTAATCTCCCTTATGATGAGTCTGTTTTGGACATGACAGTAATTGGTGACTAATTTCTCTGTCCTTATGTACTTCTTTCAGCTGAGATAATTTTCTTCATAGAGGCTGGCACGATGCAGTGTTTTGAATTTAGGAAGAAAATAATGGTGATAACACACCAATGTTTTAGTTACTGCAGAGCAGTGCTTTCACAGAGCCAAGGACTTTTTGGCTCCTCATGCTGCCCGGCCAGCGAGGTGGGTAGGGGTGCAGCAGGAGCTGGAGGGGACACAGGCAGGACAGCTGGCCCAGACTGACCAAAGGGATGTCCCATACCATGTGACGTCATGCTCAGCAATAAGGATGTTGAATTGGCCAGGGGTTACTCTTGCTGGGAGACTGGCTGGGCATTGTCAGTTTATGGTGAACAGTTGTGTTATGCATCACCTGCTTTGTATATTCTCTCATATTCCACCCCCCCCCCCCCTTTTTCTTTCCTATTAACTATCTTTATCTCAACCCATGAGTTCTTTTTTCTTTTTTTTTTCCTTTTTTTTTTTCTTTCTTTTTTTATTTTTTTTCCCTCCAATTCTCTCCTCCATCCTCCTGAATGGGGAGTGAATAAATGGCTGTGTGGTGCTTAGCTGGCTGCCAGGTTGCAGACACTGTTGCAAGCTATATATGTTTTTATTTATTTATTTATTTATTTTATCTTAAGTGGTTAGGCAAACTGTGGTACAAGTAGAAGACATAGCAGCAAATGTAAACATATGGACATATTTAATCTTAGCATTATATTGTTGCCTGTCCCCAAAAGACTAGAGCTAAATATCTTACAGAAAATTAGAGCTGATCATAAAGGTTCTACCTTTCAGAAATTATAATATCTAGTAAATTCCAGTAATTCTTAATGTATGTATTCTATTAAACATAAATACAATTTGGAATATCCTATATATGAAGACATCAAACTAGATTATTTGATTCTGGATAGTATGGCTCTTAGCTAGTTCACTGAAAATGGTAAAAAAGTGAATCAGAATTTCTATAGCAACTGTTTGTATTTCATAATGATGTGAACACACAGAATGCTTGTTCTTAGAAAGGTCTGATACTTTTACCTGACGTGCTCTTTACACTGTCAACAAAGTGTGAATAGTATAGAGATTATGAGGATAATTGTTGTTTGCTATCTATTAAAAATACTCTTAGGCACTGCTGATAATTCATTGATATAGGAATGACTTTTGGTTGGTTGGTTGGTTGGTTGGTTGGTTGGTTGGTTGGTTTGTTTTTGTAGGGTCTGTTTCTTGGTCATACAATGTATTTTGACTTTTGAAAGAATGTAATTGAGGGCATTTCTCCAGATCTGTGTTTGACCTTCTTGTGGCAGTCTACCTCAGAACAAGGATCTGTGTTTAGTGCAAACAAGCATAAAAGCTTAAAAAATGAAGCTTTATCCTGCTGTGGGTCTGACTCGTAAAGAGTTGACTTATGTTGGCTAATATATTATTTCCTTGTCCATGTCTTATCCCAAGATAGTTTTCCGTATCTGAGTAGTTTGAAGTCTTATATTACTATGGACAGAATTTATAGCATTTTCATATAAGAATTGCTGCTTCGGATAGCTGTGAAAACATTGTATATATTCCTAGAAAAAAATTGAATATGTTACCTTTTCTATCAGTTAAAGATCTGATCTTGATTCCCTCTTCTCTATTCCTCTTTTTAATAACACAATCTGTGAAAGAATACAACAGAGTGGAAATTGCTCTTGCAGAATGCTTTAATAAACATGTCAGGTGTATTATATGGAAACTGTCTGTTTATTTGGAGTTGAAACAAAATATTAGCATAAGAGAAAATGTGAGCACATCTTCTGTGTCTTTCATTTTCACCTTTGGTAAGCAAAAGCATTTCATATCGTTGTTTACATTTTCTTTATATAAAATCAGAGGGGAAAAAAAAGAGAAAAGGAAAATTCTGACAGCATCTCCTAGTAAAAGTGTATGTGCTGGTTGTCAAAAGTCATTTGGCAGAGCTGTTCTGTATATGTACAAATTCAGGACATTTACACTGTGAACATTATTGACATTGAATTATAATGTGTCCAAAGGAAAACATACCATTTTAAAACTTAAATGGTTACAAATATATTAAACTATTCTTTTAAATGAACATGTGAAATGAAGGGAGTATTTTCCTTCTGAGCTATTATATCTTCTATGATTCTTTTCCCTTTAAAGAAAGTTTTGAAAAGCTACATTTCAAAAGACTCGTGCTGGCACATTATTCCTATGAAGTGCCACCTACTTACTATTTTCTTAGTGTGTGACAAGTGAAGACTGTTGAATAAGTGAACTTTGGCAGGAGACAGAGAGCAGGGAAAAAATAACCAACCAATATGGCATACACAATACATACAACATCACAATTTTCTGGAGAAAGAAGAGTTGGTGAGAGCGGTGTGGGGAGAGAATAGAAAACGACAGATGAGATGAAGTCTGACAGGCCTTCAAAGATAGACTACAGAAGTAGAAGAAGATTAAAAACAAAACAACACATAACAAAATCTAATCCCCACCCCCCCCACCAAACAAAAATCTGGTCAAAAAGATTCTGGAACAGAGAAAAGGCTTACAGACTGTGAGCAGTTATTCCCAGGAGTGCTGGTCTCCTGGGTTTCTATTTTTGAGCATAGCATCTGTTTTTGATTAGATGCACTTAGTGCTGCCACTTCTCTCTAACTTTAATTGAGGAAATACCACATTAACTAAAGAAAGGTATCAGCTGCCCTTTTGAAAAATCTTGCCTTTACTTAATTAGCTACAGTAAACCACATGTATTCAGTCTCTTACTGATCTGCCGGGAAACTATTCTGGTTCATATGGAATTATTAGGGGTGGACACACTTTCTCTCATTCACATACACTTCTATCTTGTATGTGCTTTTGTCATTAGAAAGCAAATGAATGTTATATTAATTTCTGAGGTTTCAAAATGTATTTGTTTATCTCATTGAAATGAAAAGAAAGCTTTTGGAATTGATTTCAATGTAATATGTCAAAAACATCCTCTGAAAATGGTGAATTTTGATTTTTTTTCCCTCCTTTTCATCTCCCTCCTTTCTCTCTGAAATTTACATGAGTCTGCAACTTGATTTTAATAAACCTTTTCCATTAAAAGCACTGTTGAAATTGGAATACCTTTGAGGAATGATTCTACTTGGATAAAGCAAACATTTTAATGAAAAAGATGTTCCACCCTACTCTCATTGTCAAAGGATATGCAAAACTATTTATAGTACCCTTGTGTATGTGAGATTTCTTGGCTTGTCATACCAGGCAGTGTAGAAGATTACATATTTCTTATAGCTTTAGCTTTAACACTTGATAGAATATTCCCACATAAAAGATATTTAAATAGATTTTATTCCTACTCTTTCTCTTTTTATTTTATTTTATTTTATTTTATTTTATTTTATTTTATTTTATTTTATTTTATTTTATTTATGTTATTTTATTTATTTATTTTTTTCTGGGGATTTTGGAAGTATTCATGCAGAAATTTGGCCAATCTAAAATGCACTAATGATTTATTCACCTTGTTACTGTAAAATGCTTTTTGTTCACTTGGAACTTGGCTTAACTTTGTACCTATGTATGGCTCTGAAGACGAGGTACTTGTTTCTTGTATTTCATGCTGTGTTATATTAATATAAGACCGGGATTTGTTTTCTTGAGAGAAGTTTTTCCACCTATAAAGTACCTACAGATGCAGTTTTCTTATGGTGTAGTTTATCTGATCTTGGGATGCAGGTTGTATTTTCTGTTGCATTCTGTGTCAGACAACCTTGCTTTGTATTAGTGTGCCCTGTCATTTCATATGCTGAAAGTCCTCCAAACATAATTCTGCATCTTTAAATTGTGGCCTCAGAAATATTGCACCAGGTTTGGTTTCCAACAATTTGCAGTCCATTTTATGGTATTCACCAAGCTGTGCATCAAGAAGACCTTTACTGCCATTAATGTTTGTGGAGCACATATCATACAACATATCTATTCAGTTCATAATGAATGGAAGCTCTTTGCACGGGTTGTGATGAATGCTAAAAGCTTACATATTTTCTAGGCAGCCTGGTAAACAATAAAAAGAAAAAAAATCCTCTGACTTACTAAATGTATAGAAACTGTGTGTGTTTCATGCAGTCTCTGTGGCACAAATTCAAGAGTGGGAGAGTATTCAGAGGAGAGCAACTCTGTAATTTTTAGGGCACTCTGTAATTGCCCTAAAATTGTTATGTTTTTCATTAGGTATCCACTTTCAGTCACTCTTGTAGATATGATACTGTACACGAAAAATCTTTGGTCTGACTGTAGTCACTATTTTTCTCATATTGTTATGATCAGAGTCACATCAGAGACATTCTGGACATTGAATGCAGTCCCCTGCAATTTCAGTCAACACATTTAACTGCCCTTTTTGGAAGTTCTGTTCCCATACCATGTTGTCTGGTTAGAATTTTCTTCTGCTTGAGTTACCGTGGCCATTCCTTTGCAGTCACAGGGGAGATGAAGAGGACAAATAAATAAATAAATAAATGGATGGATGGATGGATGAAATAACCAACTATGCCAAGATGGAAATTATAACATCTTTACATTTATGAAAAAGAGGGACAGATAAGGAAGAAAACAGGGAAAATGTATTTCTGACTAAGTTCTATGAATTGTTCTCAGTTCTGGCTGGTAGTGAGCTGTATGAAATAATTTATTCTAGCTAAACTCAAAGTTTTAAAAGTCAGTCTATAATATCTTACTTGTGGTTTAATCATGTCTTTCTCTTTCTTGCATGATCAACTCTTCTCTCCTCTTATTTACCTCCTGCTTAAAACCAATTGTCTGTTTGTGTTTGGTCATGTTTTTATATAACTTCTTATACTTTATAGTATAACTTCTATTTATGTATTCTCCACCACCCTCCACCATTGCTCCCATCTGTGGTTTGGAGGTACAGTTTTCAACATTTTTTTTTTTCCAGGTGCTGGAATTGTCACTAGACCAATTGTACATCATACTCTGTAAATTTTCACTTATGTACTTCCTATGCTCACCTCAGCTTTGCTTCTATTTACAGTTCATTTACTCCAGCAAAAAAAATCCAAACCACCACAGACTAATATTTGTCTTAGTAAGTGAAGCTGTGTAAAAAGTGATAGCCGTGTAGTGTATAGACCCTTTAAAAATAACTGAAAATTTAAATGCTTCCTATGTTTTGTAAATAAACCAATAATTTCCTTAACACTCATATACGTGGATAGTCTTACTTAAAAAGTAAATACTTAAATAAGTTACATAAAAATATAATTTGTAAACAGTTTTAAAAAGCTTTATAATTTTAGCTTTGTCCATTAAATGACACTTTTCTGACATTTACTGATAGACAATGATAACACCAACCATAGACATAATAAATGACATTATTCCTCTTTTGTGAAAAAGCATGTGCAACTCAGTAGAAAAATACCAGTAATGAGATCTCATTCAGGCTAGGAAAATACAGATATTATATTGTCAGCAATAACTCAGATAAAGAGCACATCAAGGCCTCTGCTTTCTAAAATCAGCAGTCTTCAAGAGACATCCTGGAAGAGTTCATACATTTGAAATGTAAAAAGTACACAAATGGGAGATTAAAGTCAAATATATACTAAGAAATACAGAAAATGAGTTTGACAACATAGTCCATCTGGAAAAATGCACTATAAAATTTAACATGAATAAAATGAGTAAGACTTTACAGAAGCAGCATTAAAAACTAGAGAATGGAATGCAATGTAAAATAGTTGCAAATAGTTGCTAAAACTCTTACTAGAATTGTATACAATAATGCTGTCTGCTTCACTTTTTTTTTTCTTTTTTTTTTTTCCTTCTTCTTTTTTCTTATTTTATTTCCCCATTTTCCAGCTGCTTTTACTTTATTTTACTTCAGTGGAAAATATCCTTTGCTTTCATTTACCTTTCAACTTTTGCAAATATATTTTCATTTTCTATTAGTAGAACTCTTCTGTGTATGGTTTACATGGTTAATTGTCAAATTAAATACTATTCTATGGACCATTCATGGTAGTTTTGGATTTAAATCAGTACTGTGTGCAGCTACTACTCATAAAACCATTTGTAAGTGCACAGAGTTATATAAAGCATTCTGCATTATATTTATTTTTTAATATTTTCATAAAAGCTAACTAGGATGTGCTGAGTGCACCTCTGAAAGATCGAGCGTAATAAAAAGATAGCAGCTGGAATAATTGTGAACTGATTTCAGAAGTTGTACCATGCTAGACAAAGTACATGTATTTTTAAAGACTGCTAAGAGATTACCTTTAAATAGGGAGATTTGTCCATCACTGTCCATTTTGCATTACAGACTATTACTCAATATATTGTAAGACATTTTAGCTTGTAAAGTATTTTGAAAGTCTGTCAAAGGTATCACAGCATCCTGAGAAGCCCATATGGATTTGCCATATGCACAACAAAAATGTAGAAGCACGATCCCTTATTCAAAATGTTGTATCTGTATATCAGATATAAATCTGATGTTTCTGAGTTCTGCATGCTGTTAACTATAAGCCAAAGGTCTCTAAATTCAACAAAAGTAAGCAAGCATTTTGTACAGAAATGTTGAGTATGATCGCACCAGATACTTGTAAAGATGTCTTCACTGATTATTTCACTTCAAAATATCAGGGAGTCTCTCTTTTCAGTCTATTTGAATTACAACTATAAAAGTTTTGTATTCTACATTTTCTTTAACTTGGAAACATGTCTATTTGGGGCTTGTTCTTTAAAATAACACAAACTAAAAGAAAACCAGATAAATTACTATGAAAACAGTAAAAAAAAAAAAAGAAAAAAAGAAAAAAAAAACAACAATAATGACAAAAACCTCCAGAAAACATTTCTCCAAAAGAAGGAGCTCCTGTGTTAGTAACTGGGGTTTCTAATGCTTTGTATTCTATGTAGAAAAATCTAATCAGTTTAGACCTGTCTAAAAACTTTGTGATGGATTATATTTCCATCAGAAAAAGCTGATCCATCAGAAGGAAAGGTTAGTAAAAACTTGCTTATATCAACAGATCCTCCAAGAGTATACGGGTGGTTGAAACTAGCCTAGCACACAGCTGCTTTGGTATACTGCCAGCCCCCCATCTGACAATCTTGAAATTAACCTAAGAGAGCCCTAAGGCTCTCAGACCCGGATACAGACTCCAACAGTCAGTGCTTGAGACATTGCTCCCCAGCTTTGGAAAGTCAGACCTTTGTGCAGTTCTGTCAGCATTGACGGTTGGGTGGGGAGGCTCTTTGAGGAGGACATATTTGTATGTCCCCTAGCAAGCAGGAGTGAATTTTGCCAGACTTGCTGAAGTTGTCAGTAACAATATGATCTGTGTGCTGCTGCAGTTCAGAAGTGGAAAGTGGCTGACTTTTTATTTTTTTTTTTCCTGTGGCTTTCTATATCAGAAAGGCAATGAAGGGCATTTAAAAGGAACTGCTTCTTTGTCCCAGCTTTGTGACTGACATTTTTTCTTTCTTTCTGTAAAACACAAAATTTGAAACAGAATGGAAAGTCAATCACTGAGTATGTCTACCTCAGCTATGGTCATGGCTGGCATGATGATTCTATAACAATAAAAGTTAAACTAATTGGTTTGGTAACCCTAGCTTTAATACTGCATTAATTTGAAAGGAAGATTTCTTCCCTGTTTTTTTCATGCCTTTGATTTTCACTGAGAACTAATATTTCTTTAATTAAATCCTGTGCATTAAAAAGGTTCATATATTTTTATTTTCATCCTACCCTTTTGCATCTCTAGGCCTGCATTTCAGTATAATGTCACTCTATTGGGATGTCTGCTGGATAAATCAAATTGCTTATGAAATCTTGGAGCTTCAAGGTAATTGTTTACTCTGTATATATATATATATTTCAGAACTGCAATTTTCCCATTTTATATATAAGACTTTGACTTGTATCAAGGGGAAGGGTCTAGTTTCATAGTCAACATTTGGTTTTCTGGCTTCTTCACATAGAATCAAAGAATCACAGAATGGTTTGGGTTGGAAGGGACCTTAAAGTCTGTCTAGTTCCAGCCCCACTGCCATGGACGGGGACACCTCCCGCCAGACCAGGTTGCTCAAAGCCCCGTCCAGTCTGGCCTTGAACATCTCCAGGGATGGGGCATCCATAGCTTCTCTGGGCAACCTGTGCTAGTGCCTCACGCCCTTATCACAGAGGATTTCTTCCGTATATCTAACCTAAACCTACCCTCTTTTAGTTTAAAACTGTTACCCATTGACTCCCTGATAAAGAGTCTATCCCCAGCTTTCCTGTAGGTCCCTCTAAATGCATACAAGAATAGAAAAACTTGCAGTCATATTACCTTTTTGTCAACTGATATATATATTCAGTATGAGCAAATTCATTTGTAGATTGGAGTATAGTACTGCTTTATGCCAAAGTCATGTTACAAGGCTTAGTTAATTAATTAATTATTACAAAGCACTTTGAGAGCCCTGGGGAGAAGACATTATTAAAAGTACGTGATGTTATTTTAATAATTTTCCATTTAGCAGAGTGAAGTGAATTACCTTAGAGCCCTGAGGATCCTGGGCCTGATTAAGGACTGTTGACTGCAGTACGGAAAGTACAGTCTCTGCTTCCCTTATGCTTGGCAGCCTTCTGACTTCCAGCTGTCCTCTAATAAAAAGAGAGTGTGTAGACTTTTATGTACGATTTTTGAAAGGTTAGAAAAAGGTTTTAAGAGAGCAGACACCAGCTAATTTCATCTAGTCAGAATCCCTGGGAAGCTGCTAGGGAGAGAAAAAGTGCATGGGAAAGCTGGTTGAATTTTAATGAAAACTGAGAGATCTGGTTCAAACCATTCTGCTGCACGGAAAACCTTGGATTTTCAGCAAAAGGCCAACTTGGCTAATCAAGGTGCTTCTAAATGAACTGAAATGCGAAAAGGAAGCATAAAGAAAGTAGAAACAAGGCCAGGGAACTTGAAAATATTATAATAGCATGACTAGGGACTTAGGAACAAAATCAGGAAGGCCAAAAAACACCTGAGTTGAAACTAGCTAGAGACTTACAGGGTAATAAGAAGGAATTCTACACATAGGCTAGTAGCAAATAGATTCAGAGAAAACGTAACTTCAGCGATGGATGAAACAAGTATCTGTGCAAGCATCACTGCAGAAGGAAGGTACAAAGGGCAGTGGGGGACCAGTAGGTTAGGGACTGCTTACAGTAACAGTGTGTCTTCAAATCCATCTGCCAGATGGTATTCACGTGGATATAGTGAAAGTGTTGGCTAGTTGCAAGGCTCTTGTCTATTATAAACTGAAAGAAAATAGTGACAGGGAGAGGTCCCTGACAACTAGAACAAGGTTACTGTGATACGTAGTTCTTTAAAAAGGCAAGAAGAAGCACCTAGAAAATTGTGACAGATAAGCGTCACCTCCATCCCTGAACAGAGCTGGAATCCCTCTGTTTCCATTCATGTAAAAGGACACAACCCAGGAGAAGTCAATATGTCTCATGTCTCTCTTGCTTGTCTTCTGCAATGAAATTACTGTCTGTATGGATGAGAGGAAACTGGTAGTTGTTCCACTTCTGTATATTGATAAGACTTGTGATACCACCTCTCACTGCATTGTCAGCTGGAAGTTGAGGTCTGGAAGAAAGCACTGTTTTGCGTATTGAAAATTGGCTAGACTGCCAACCTCAAAAGATAGGAATCAACGTGCTTATGTCCTGCTGGTGGCTGATGACAGCAGCAACAGAGAAACATTCTATCCAGAATTTTCATCTATGATGTGGAGAATAACACAACAGGCACCCACAGTAAATTTGCAGAGGGACTAAAACAAAGGGAGCAACTGACGTAATGAAAGAATGATCTTCAGGTTTGAGGGACCCTAATAAACTTCCCCTGATAAAGCAAAGGGAAAACTCATTAAGTCTGAAAAGGAGAAAACTCAGGGTTTAGTGCAGACCTGCTTTTTCCAGGATGTTAGCTGACCAGCTGAATTGCAGTCATGTTGAAAAAGAGTTTGGGTTCTTGATGGATGTTGCATTGAATCTGAGTCCACATTGCCACAAAAAAAAAACAAACTACATACTGGACTTGCTTTAGGAGAAGCATGTCCAGGAGCCAGAGCAAAATTGTTATATCCCTCTACCCTGTGCTAAGGCTGCATCTGGAATGCATGTGTATAATTCAAGAGGGGTGAGGAGAAACTGGAACTGATCCAATTGAGGGCTACTGTGATGGTCAAGGGCCTTGAGCACAAGGATAGGCTGAGGAAGCTGCACTCGTTTCTTTTGGTTAAGGGAGGGTAAGGGATAGTCTAGTAGCATCATGCTACTATTTACATGGTACTTGAAGAGCTATGTCCCTTTTGGGAAATACACTCTTTTTGATAATGGCAGAAGATAAAATGAGGAGCAACAGTCATGAGCTGTGGCTTGGGATGTTCATACAGGACAGTAGGAGAACTCTTTAACTATGAGGAAAACATTATCCAAAGAAGTTGTGGGCTCCTTGGTTTTCAAGACTGAGTTATTCCAAGCCTCTGTCTCTGTTTCAAGAATAAGACTGGACTGGACACCTACAGTGGTCTCTTTCAACTGCTATTCTTATGATTCTCTGTTGTATTGGTAATAGTAATTTTAAAGTTTCACAGTTTGCATTTTCTGGTAACAGAACAAGGACGTTTAGAACTGTGCTGCACAAATACAGTAGAAATTTTTAGTAACACTCATATAAAAATGGAGAACTGTTATTTCTTGAATGCAAGATCAAGTAGGATGTTGGTGTATACAGTATCCAAAAAGTCACATGAGACAGTGGTATATGGTAACCTATTCATTTCGTAACAGTTTTGTCCTTTGAAAAATACAAAATATAAGATGACATTCTTGAAAACTGTTGCATACATATAGTATTCTTATACTACATTTTTCTGGGATTCATATTGCTGGAGTGAGTGATAAGAAGGTTGTCTCCATGCATACAGAGGAGACAGAAGACAGCAGGGGAGCCCCAGAGCTGTAGTAAGAGAAACTACTGCCTGCCCTGGCCACCCAGGCTGTCCAAGGAGAGCATCAGCCCCACATGCTGGGTCAGACTGAGTGTCTGAGCCCAGCTGCTGAAGGGATCTACACTGAACACTTTTATTTCCCATATATACATGCATATTTTTCCCACTAACAGACTTCATTCTCAAGTGCCATGGGGGATAGGATTAAATCATTTTTTCTGTTTGTGTTAACGTGTGTGAGTTTGAATGCCTGACCTTGTAATTATGTGTGCATTTTCTGCAGTGTGCATGCACCTACTGGGAACATGCTTAGCCTTGCTGCTGGCTGGACCAGGGGACATGGATCTGCAGCAGCCTCACCTCTTGGGTTACTGAATTCAGCAGCTCCTACTATATATGTCCAATTTCTTCAGCGTAGAATATTTCAAGGTAAAACTATTTATAATCCTCCAATCATGAAACAAATAAAATACTTTTCTTTATTCACCAATCATAACACTGAAAAAAAAAGTGCTTTTAGCAAATCAAACATCCTAAATTATTTTGACTAAGTGAAATATTTTCCATACCTGGAAATAAAATGCTTTTGTTTGATGTTAAGGAAACAAAAAAGATTCATTTTTAATTTGTCATAGTTTAAACATTTTACACTTTTAAAATAACTTTCAAATATTCATATTACTAAATTAAACATTTAATTTTCAAAGCTACTATTCAACCCCTGTGAATTGTTCACATCCAGGGAAAAGTACCTCAGCTATAACAGCTATAATCAAATTAAACACAAAGCAAATTCACTTTTTCCTTTCCCCTTTCCTTCCCCATTGTTTCTCCTCCCCTTCCTCTGTTACCTTCCCTTTCTCCTTCTGCTTTACTCCCATTTTCTTCCCAAATTCATCTCCTTTGCTTCTCAAACATTTAAAGTTATGTTTCTCATCTTCCCAGAGCCCTTAATATTCATGTCATGTAACATGGCTCTAAATCTATCAGATTTGTAAGGGTGGTCCTACGTTAGCATTTTAGCTTGGCTCAGGATTTGCTTTTGAAATAAATATTTTTTTTTATTTTTTTTTCCCCACTCTCTGTGCTTTAGCTCTTGTCAAGCAGAAATTTTGGAGCACACAAACAGGATTTCATTTGATTAAATAAACATGAAATGTGAAAAAAAAAAAAAAAAAAGAAAGAAAAGAAAATCCACGTGCATATATAATTCATGCAACTTCTAGTGGACATCCAGTTGACAGGACCAAACCATAGAAAGTCTAAAGTAATCATCCTAAAATGTACGTAGTGTGGGTGTTGTGTCTCCAGTGCTGTTTGGCTGTACATATCCACTCCTGTCATACCATATTTCTTGTTAATGTGGGTAAACATCAAAGCAGGCTCAGACTGATTTCAACTTATCAGATGAGAAAGCTGATCTAAAAGATCAGCTGAAAAAACATTTGAACTGAACTGAAACAGTCGATGACTAGTTTTCTTTAATAATGAAAGGTATGTAAGGATGTGTGCTGCCTATCATATCCTAGTGATTTGCCAATCACTGTTTACGAAGAAAGAAACTCCCAAATTTCTGTGAGAATTTTCAGAACCACTTCTCCCACTTCACTATGCAACTGTAGGCTGTATGAGAGGTGAATATCAAGCACTTTACCCAGAAAATAATTAAGCCAGGAGATGGAGAGGGAATGAAGGAGAAATAGAAGCACAATTTTGCAGCATGAGGTTTGGCTGCACAGCTAGATACCCCTGTGGGAGTGGGGCTGAAAAGGTAAATCTCTTCTCCAAGATTCCCTATTCCTATTGCTGATCAGAGAGCTATTAGATTTTAACAGATCTTTTTTTTTTTTCTTTTTTTTAAGGGTCTGAGTCTGCATTAATTGAAATTAAGAGTCTGAGTCTGCATGAGTTGAAATGGATGCTACAGGTTTGACTTCAGGGAAAAGGCCACAAATGCATTGCTTAGATATAACCCTTTGCTTCATCTGCTAGAACTGAAATTTGAAAAGCATCAAATCAGCTAAATCCATCTATTACTCTAAGAAAGTTCATTCATAAATCAATGCTAAGATAATTCAGGAAATGAAGAAAACATCAATTATTAAACACAAAAAAAAATATAGTTTTCTTTGGAGATCCTCACTCCTTGTGCTAAATGTAATACAAAATAATGAAATAAAAGTCTTGAAGACTCACATTTGACAAAAAATCTGAAAGTACTCTACCACCGTGAAACCTTGCAAATAAATGTTATTTTATTAAATGGCCAGGGAAGTGAAAACATACGATTAAAAATCCAGAAATAGAAACTGCAATGAGGAGGTTGTAATTATATATATAATTCTCCATTCCTAATCATATTATTATAAGTTATGCAAGAAAAAATCATAGTATCATAGAATAGTTTGGGTTGGAAGGGACCTTTAAGATCATCTAGTTCCAACCCTGTACTTTGGATCTGTCCATTTCACAAGACAAAATAAATATCAATGCAGTAGGAACAGCCTTCCTTCATGCCTTCTCCAAAATAGTTCGTATTCAGAAGATGACGTGATGTGTGATGATATCATATATAGGTTTACTAAGAGTGCAGCAAACAACAGAGCCATTTTTCTGATTTCCTTATGGTTTTGCATAATGTTTTTATTATATTTAAATCTAGTATAATATCTTATCAGGACAATCAACGATAGGTTGTACACATGCTGTCTAAAAAGAGGTAGTATATATAGGTCCAGACAGTAGCCAATCTAATTTAAAAAATCAAGAATTACATTTTCTGTTCATGATTTTTTTTTTTGAGTGAATATATACATCATAAGATCTACAGCCAGTGTATGTGTTATTACCCAGATCATTCTGAAAAATGCCAGTCTAACTTTTCTATGTTGTTTAGCATGTTTGAAATGGGAAGTTGGAGGAATGTTTCTTGCATCTAGAAAGCAACCTATTCATATGTTTTGGTTTTCTGAGACTCTATCTTAAAAAGACTGCTGCTTTAAAAATTTGATAAACCATTATGGAAAGTAATGATTTGATCATGAAGAATCTTCTAAATAGGATGTCTTAATTTCTGCTTCAGTTATGTCTTTTCTATTATGACAGCAAGCATTTAACATTGCTGAAGTCTCTTTCTTTCTTCTTTCTTCTCACTTAAGTTTTTTTTTTTTTTCCCCTCCTTTGAAATCTGTATACATATATGTGTGTGTGGAGGAAAGGGGTCACTACCTTCTGCATGTTCAGTTTAAGCCATGTTGCTACTGTTTTTTAAAACACATCTCAAAAGACAAGAAAGGTCTTTTCTCTTATAGTCAGCATCTCCAAATGGAGAATTTTAGCAATATAACTTGCCAAAAAGACAATATGGAAACTAAATTTGGAAAAAAGTTGTCATTAATAACCTACATGGTAAGACAAAAATATTTTCATAACACTCCCATTTATCATTCCTTCAATTGTAAGGCTTATTAACAAGAACAGTTATTGATTTTCTGTTCAGCAGTCTGACCTGAGGTTGATCAACTCATATATGCAGTTAAGTAACTTTAAAATCAGGTTTCCAGGAAGAACAATAACAACAACAACAAAAACATGAGTACAATTTGAAAGTCCATTTACTATGAAAACTCTTTCATATCCTTTTTAAAATAACCAGTTAAAATATATGTTAGAAAAGGCAATAAATTTGAACATACAATTCTGAACTGAGCTTAAAAATGGTTTGAATTGTAATCTAAACATAAATTCGTATAAAATATTGCCCCAACAGTCCTACGCTTGCAAATATCTTGGTTTGAGAACATATTCCTCTGTTCTACTGGACAAGTCCCACCCCCTCTCATTCACTTGTGCAGGGGGACATCAATAACCCACAGTCAGCAACTTCAGATGAGACATTAATCTCATTGTGGCAATACAGTAGTGGGAGCTGTAAAATAATGATGTCTACAACTATGATTCTCACATATTTTCTCCACATATTGAAGATAGACTGTCAGTGCATATTAATTCCGCGTTTGACTCTGCATCCTGACAGGATATTTTGCCTGGAATAGCATTGCTATTTGAGGCACAATAAGAAAGACATTCCAATGAACTGAAAACACACTTTTTTTTTTTTTTTTAAATAAATGGACTGTATATTTGTTCTTCATGGTAGTCTTTAAGAACTTTGCAATCAAATGTCATTTTTTTTTTTTTCAGCTGCCATCTGCATGTTTCTGAACTCATTCAGGATGTCATACAGTTCTGAATAGAAAGCCTCATAAGGTCATTTTCTGCATTACAGCTTAACTCTTAAAAGATTTGGCATATTTGCATTTGCAAAATGTGAAGCATTTCACCCAGAATAAATTCCCTGTCAAACGACAATTCATACCTGTGCAAAGCACAGCTTTTGTTTATGTGTCACAGGAATGATTATGTGTAGATTAGCTGAAGTTTAAAGAGGTGAATTAACTTTTCCTGACAGAGAACAGGAACAAGCAGTATGGAGCTAGAAACCAGCTGGGAACCTGCCTGACAAAATATAGTTTAAATTAACCCAGAAGGTGAATTTTACATGTATTTTCCTTACTTTATTGTCTTAAACTCTGAGACAGTGGAACAGATTTAGAATAAAGTAATTAGATTAGGAATTTGGCTGGAGCTGGATTCACTAGGGAAGTATTGTATTTAGCCTTTCAGTCTTAATTTCTTGTTTGCTATTGCTGCTCAAAAAGAAAATAGTTTTTTTCCATTAGTTTTTATTCATATATTGGAGAGCTTTGGACCAACATCAGTTAGGCAATGTGAAAACATACCATGTATCTGTAAGGCATTTCTTAAAGATCTTTCAAGGTGAGATGCTTAGGACAGCAGATATGTAGATGCACAAAGAAGAAAAGCAATTTGTGGAGATCTTACTGAAGGCATGAATATAAACAATATTTCGTATGTTTTAGGCAATATTTATTCACTCCATAAGTTACTTTCCAGGTGCTACTTTCCCCAGGTTGGGGTTATTTGCTGATATGATTGGATTAATTGTGAAGGAAAAAATGTCTAGAATAACAGCTTCTCACAGCTGGACATGGACAGAATATGAGAGTATTAGCTGGTTCAATGACACCAGTAAGGTTTTATCAGGACAGGTAATCCACAGTCCTAACAGGAGGATAGAATAAAGCTTTGAATTTGTCTATCCTCTTGTCCACTGATGAAAATATTTTTTTAGCAGTATTCCTCAGGTTTTGAGTGCTTGCTTTTGTTAATATTAAATCAAAGGTTCTCACGTGTTCAGCACCCTTCCTTTATGCTTCACTTAAATAAAGTGAGTATCTTGGTAAGCAATTTCAGGGTATGCTTACAGTGTTAAGTAATGTAGGTTACCAGTACCTCTACTAGTGCTGGTGCTCTGGTCTCCTGCTCCATATGTATATTTCACTCACAGGACCTCTTCCAAAATGAAGCTAACTTAGCTGGCAGAAAAATCCTAGATGCAGCTCCACGTGCCAACTTCTATATGCAGTATGTATAAAGAAAATGGCACCAATTTTGGCTTCATCTCCCTGTATATGTCTGCAATATTATCCTAGTGAATCTTGCATTTCAGACACTTCCAAACACCTTCAAACCATACCCAGCATGCATACCCTCGTGCTATACAAACCCTCAACTTCATCCTATCAAATAATACTCAGAGGTGTTCCTTTTACAGCAAATATTTTAAATAGTTTTCAACACTGAATCAGAAAATGAAAAAAACAAAAACCAAGCAAACAATATCCAACACACTAAAATATTTGTTATTTTTTAAATCTACGAGGGCACCGCATTACGCCTAATGCCATGTGGAAAAAGTCAGTCCAACCTAGGTAAAATTAGCCTTAAGCGGTGTTAAGTGGAATAAACCTCTTAATGCCCCTTTGCCTGGAGATCATAATTCAAGATTAATTTAGGAGTGAGTGACTCTATTACTGTAGGTGTAGCATTAACCTAGTGTAACAGTGTTAAATGTTGAAATAGAAAAACTTTTAGTACAAACTCCTGTCTGTACCTTCTTTGCAGGATCATTCAGCAGCAAACCACAGTGCTATCCCACCATGAAGGGAACTGCAAGAAAGCTTAAATATATATATATATATATATTTTCAAATTGTTGTTTTAAATTCTGTTTGTATAATTTGCCACCACAGACTATAATGAAAAAATAGCTACTGTAAGAGTCATTCTTTTCAGGCAAAAAGGGTCAGGTGAAGTCAGATTGGAAGTATCCCAAATTCTGCTGATGAAATAGCTCAAGAAGTTGCATTGCAATAAATCACCAGGAAAGGGAGGTATTCATGCGAGACTCAGGAAGGAACTATGCAGTGAAGTAGCTGAGTCACTGAGGAAAACAAGCAATTCATCATTAAAAATGCTGATTCTTCTGAAGGATGCTATTCTTATTTTTTAAAATAGTCATTTAAATGATCCCCATACTAGAGACAGCTACAGATTATCTTTGATTTCAAAGAATGTGTTGGAGTAAATCCACTTCTAAAACTTTAACTGAAATTTTATAATTTTTAAACATATCCAAACTTTGGAGTCAAAGGCACAGTTTGCAGCATTTTAGTTGTGCCAAGAAACATTTGAGTAGAACAAAGATAACATATAATAATAGGTTGAAGAACTGTCTCTTGAGTCTCTCACTCTCTCTTGATCTGGTCCATATAATGTTAGGTTAATCTGTGAAATTAGGCAGTGTAGAAACTGAGAATCATACCTCCCCTCATCTTTGGTCATTGGTAAATTTTCCTCCACAATTTCCTGGATTGGGAAATTAAGGTAACAATACTTAGCTCTGAAGGAAATTTTTAAAGAACAAGATAGGTATTGTTTAGCAAGGTCTTTAAAGTACCATATCTGTGCATTCAATCATTATTTTTTTAATTCTTCTTCTTTTCTTTTCTTTTCTTTTTTTTTTTTTTTTTGAATACTTTCCTTGGTAATATTCTATAGGTAACATGATGACTCCTTTAAAAAAAAAAAAAAAAAAACTGTGTGGAAAATTATTCTAATTCTCCCTCCCAGCAGTCATACGCTTTCTTTCCTTTGGCTGAAATAAGAAGACCCTAAGTATATATGCTGAAATCAATGTCTCCCGGTAAGGCAAGTGTTAGAACAAAAGCAGTGATGTCAAGCATTCCCACAGATAAACAACGTCAATGAAGTGAGATGTTGACTCCTAAGACCCTAAGCCATCTTTTGGGGATGCACTAATCTTGATGCCGTTTTTGTTTATCTGATATTAAACAGAACTTTCCTTTTATGAAAATTCTGGAGATGAATGTATATATATATATCCTAAATCTTTAAGTCCATCGGTAGCTATCCTGTCTTTCATTAAAACTTACTGTGTGTATCGAAACAACTTGTAAGGTAGGAATAGGATGAATTGCAACTGTTTCTGTAAAGTAGAGGGAGCTGTTAAAACAATGTAGAATTTTTTGATGCAGTACTTTGGTACAGAATAATAAAGGCTCCTCTCCTAGACGTAATCCCATTTCATGCTAAAAGTTAACTTTAGAATAATTTATGACAAAAATAACAGGTGAAGATCATATAAGAATTATAAAGCTTTTATATTTAAACTTAAGCTATAAATGCAGCAGAATATATATTGAAAGAAATGTCTTTATGTGCACCATGAAAAAAAAATGAAAAAATGTGGAAAATGGCAAAGTGCTCCAGTCTTTAATATTGTTTGTCATAATGTCTGTGAAAAGGCAAGCTATATTCTGCACTTGCTTTTCAGCTGTGGCATAACAGAGAGGAATGATTGTAAAAGTGTATGTGAGATACACTCATCCATTTGCTTAAATTAATGGCATCCACCACATATGGATGAATTTAACTGCACTACTTATTTGGAGTCTATCTCTTGGAAAGAAATCATGAGCTGTGAGTCATCAGAGCTTTGACATGTCTTGAAAGCGTTGCTTGCTAGGCAATTCAATACAGGCACAACAAGAGAAATAAGAAAGGACAGAAAGTTAAGGACATAAATACAGGCACTATTCAAGAAGTATGATAAATCAAGGTAACACAGGGACTGGAGAGGGGATATAAGACATACCATATGCCATATATCTTCTGTAACTGAATTTGATTGTTCAGATCTTCCTTGAAAATAAATTATTGTTCATATTTTCAAACAGCTCACCATAAACTCCTCCCTTTCCACGACTTGTTATCCCACTTGAGGATGAGACACTTCAAATAAACCACTGACATAAGTTTCCACTGTCACAAAGAAATACCAGAGAACTGCTTCCCCTTGTGGTACCAGTGTGTATGTGTCTGCATGAAAAATCTGCCCTTCTGCAATTAATTCTCTCTGCATCTGAAGGTGGTTCAGATGTATTATCATCACAGCAGCCAAGTCCAGTTATAATTAATTGTTAAGACAAACGAACAAAAATATATTTTCTCCTAGTAGTTAACTTATTATTTTGGCTTATAGACATATTACAAAATACTCCAATGATCAATGCATTGTTTCTATCCAGTAAGACAATTCTCAGTAGATAGTATACATATTTTGACATCTTGCATGCTTAAACCTTTCTTATTTTAGAACAAACTGCACGTTATATTTCACTAAACAGACCAGGAGGAAGATAATCATATGAAGTTAAAAAGGGAAATAGCATTTAGTATTACATCCTTTATATTTCTTCAGCAAAAATTCTTCCACTCATTTCTAAAGAAGGCATAACTATGGAGCCCTATGTAGATTTTTGTGGTGTCTGCTTTCTTTAGTTTCACTACAGGACAGTGAACCATGAATATAACTCATCTATGTTATCTTTTCAGTACAATACTAGCATAGTTCATTTATAGTTCATTTATCTAAAATTCTTCAGATAAAATTAAATAAAATTAAATTAAAACAAACAAAAAACTAAACAATCAAATATGTACTGGAATTAATTTTTTTCATCAGCAGTGTTGATGAGGGAGAGATGGACAGTTACCACAGAACATTAGCTGTTGGGCTGGACAGATAAGACTGTTAACTGAGAAAACATGGACACAAACAAATGATCCTATTTCAGAAAAGGGAAGATATTTTTTACGCTGATATTAATATTGTTTCTTGACATTGTTTATGTATCTTACAATGAGGTTTAAAGTTAAAGGTAACAAATTAATTTTAGCATTTGTGGGGGGCCAATGAAGAGATCAAATGACAGGTTTTGTTATCTTGAATTCCTGAGAAGACAGACTTCAGCATTCTATTCTTCTCAGAATTTCTTAAATTTATCTTTGCCCAGTGAGATGGAAAAAAATATTCCAGTTGAACACAGGACATCTGAATATATATATATTTTCATCTGTTCATAAATAGCTATTGAAAGATGGTAGAATGACTACAATTATTGAGAAAAACATTGCAAAATAGACAGAAGACAATAATTCAGAGCATTTGCTTAAAGCAAAGAAGACTTAATTTTTTTTATTATTTTTTTTTTTCCTGAATACGACAGCATAAATACTTGAATATAAAGACACACATATAATGAAGAGGAGAAATCCTGAAAGTTCTGTATCTATATAGAATGGAAAATTACCTGAAATACCAAAATTTACAAAAGTTATTCTCCTCTTCGTCCATTGCCGTCACTGATGTTCTCTCAAAACTGACATGTTTTGGGAGAAAGGAGTTAATCTGCAGGCTGAGCAATGTCTGAGTAAGCAACATCTTGAAGAACAAATCTGGAGTTCAGGTCTTTTACTTTATATATGAAGTGTGTTTCTTATCACTCTCATTCCTTTGTTTAAGAGACGTAACAGAGAGTCTACTACTTTTTTTTGTTTGTTTTAGAAATAAACATCTAATTTTTTTCTTAAATGCCCAGAAATAAAGCTGCTTGGAAATGAACACACCTTTTCTTCTAAATGGTATTAGTGGACAAGATAATGAAGAACATGGTGATTAGGATTATTTGCATCAACACTGTTTATGTAAGAAATCAAGCTTACTGAGCAAAGGAAGAAAATCTGTGACATACAAAACACTTTTCTCTGTCTTTCAATGTTACTGATTTTCAAGGACATAAAATGAAGAAATAAAACACCATGAAACTAAAGATTTCTCATCTGTAGGGTTTTACAATAATTGGCTAAATTGCCATTTCCCTTGTGGTTCACTGGGTAGCACAGAAGATGAAAGCAAATAGAAATCACAATGTACTGTATGATGCTTGATGGAAGCTTAGTATCAGTGTTTGTGATATAATTCACAGATTCACAGATTCACAGATTTTTCTAGGTTGGAAGAGACCTCAAGATCATCGAGTCCAACCTCCATCCAATTCAGACTCACCTTTTCTCAAACTCCAATAAAATACATTTGCAAAGGAAAAGTTTTTAAAAAGTTCTTTAAATTCTGAGCAGCTAGAGAAAATAAACGTATCCTTTCAAGTGCAGCAATTGCTTATCATGGAATAAATATTGAGTAAATTATTCTTTTTAATGTAAGACTGTATCCTTATTAAATGCCTAGCAGTATGCTTTGTGACAAGGCAGGGTGACAATGCATATTGGAGACCCAGAATATATATCAGTAATGTACACCAATATGCTAAACTGGCCAAATAAGAGAAAAATCTATGTAAACTTTCCATTATGCACTTTGAAGGAGAAGTTAGAACCTCCTTTCAGTTACATCACATCAAATTAATAAGAACAGTAAGGTAGCTTTTATAATTATATAATAATAATAATAAAAATCCATACATGGAAGAGTAGTCAGTAATCAGACTGAATGGGTCCAAACCCTGGTTTCGTTCTCCCAGCTATACTCTGTTCCATCAAGATATGAAGAATTTCCACTTTTTCAATACTCAAAATATTAAGCTAAACATGTCAAAAATTACGCAAGGAAAAGGAAAACATGGCTTGATTTTTCAGTTTGTCCTTTCATCACGAAATAAGTTTTTCAACCCTTTCACCCAAAAGATACTTTATTTACAAATGAGAATGTGAAAGGTCTTTTCTTCTTCTATTTTTTTTTTTTTTAACAGTCTATGTTCTTATTAGTTGGTCTGTCATTTCCAGTTTTTCCATGTCATATGGGAAAGGCTTTCTATGAAAATCAGTCAACTACTGCCTGCACTCTGTGAATAGCTTAAGTACGATCTATTGAGAATCATCAGACATCCTATACGAATTTTAACTGATCTGTTTATTTTGGTTTTGTTTTAAAAGCTGCTTGACCTCTAGTTTTATAATATTCAATGTCACAGGGATCTTCTGCAGTTTTAAAAATAAAGGTCTCATCAAGGACATCAGGTCTTATGTTTTAAATTACAGAAGTTAATTTCCATGGAATGATCCCAGTATTGTATTTTCCACTGAGAACCTGCAGTTTTACGTGTTTTAAGGCTTCTGGAATTCCTTTCTGTTTGTGTATATACTCTTGTAAAATGTGGCAAAAATATGCTGATTTATGTAGGTCTGATGGCTGAACCATTGCTTTCATATATTTCTTTGATGTATTTGGAATTTTATTTTTATTTTTATTGTTTTATTGCTCAATTCTAGAGAATCCTTTCTAAGAAAATGGTTTATATTAGTGATGTTTGTGGCCTTTATGTATGTTTGAAATAGAATGAACCTGACAACAATTCAAATATTAAATCCCCTCATACTATAGAATTATTTGCATTTGAGCTAGTGTACAGAAAGCTTAAAATGCAGAACTACTTATAACTATTTCAGAAACTGAAAACATTTCTACTGATTTTGAACTAAGCCTTTATGGCAGACTCTGATGTTGATAGAGATCAGTCAAAAACTCAACCAACAAAATATATCTTATATTGTACCCCATGCTAATCAAACTTGTCTGTTGTATTTAGCAAGAATAGGTAGCTTTTAGGACGCATATTTGTTAAATTACTGTGGTTTATATGCAGCACTATGTCATCTTTTAAAATTATTTTATTTTGTGCAGTTTTTACAGTACTTTGTTAATAGAACAGAATACTACAATCACAAAAAGAATGTTAACTGAAACTTCAGACTTGACATCAAATGCATTCACAAGCACACAATTATTTGATGACAATGTGATCTTCATTGTTTAAATTTTAACAACTTTGGAGATACTTTCCTCATTTCCACAAGATTATAGTGAACTTTTAATTCAGCTGAAACCCAGAATAAATATTTGTTAGCTTCAAACAGACTACCTTACCTATTAATTGAAAAAGAGAATTTAAAATAATAAAAAAAAAAATCAGACTGGAAAGTCTTAGAGATAATTATCTGATACAGCCACATTAGTGGATAGCACATGCCTAATATTGTTTCACATGACCCAAAAAAGAGATAATGTACTGTATGAATGGAAACTGATGAGAAGACAAAATGAAAATGCATGAAAAAAATAGCATGAAAAACATGGCAGATACCTGTCGTATTCAACATGTTTTAAATCAGAATATCTCTCAAAAATGAAATAAATAAATAAAAGCGTAAGACTCATCTCTAAAGGATTTAAAGGAAGATGTATCAAGTTATATAAAACATCTGATGTAAATATTCTTGATTCTTTCATCTCTATATTGCTAATTTAACGTATGTTAAAGTAAGCAGTTAATTTTTTAGATCCTCAGAAATGCTGGGTATGTATTTGTTTCAGCTAAGCGGAGAAAGTAACAGCTGGTTCGATTTTCTTCTTAGACACAGCCGATTAGTTGCAAGGAATATGCAAAATCATGTTTTTATATGCTCTGGAGAAATGAAACATGAAACAATTTATCTGAACATAGTAAAATGTGTTTTTAGTAACATGCCAACTCCAAAAGCCACTTCTTGTAGCAGTGCGTGCTTGCAGTCCAGAAGGCCAACTGCATCCTGGGCTGATCAAAAGAAGTGACCAGCAGGTCGAGGGGGGTGATTGTCCCCTTCTACTCCGCCCTTGTGAGGCCCCACTTGGAGTGCTGCATTCAGGTCTGGAGTCCCCAGCACAAGAAGGATGTGGGGCTGTTAGAACGAGTCCAGAGGAGGGCCACAAAGACAATCAAGGGGCTGGAGCACCTCTCCTATGAAGAGAGAGCTGGGGCTGTTCAGCCTAGAGAAGAGAAGGCTCTGGGTTGACCTCATTGTGGCTTTTCAGTACTTAAAGGGGCTTATAAAAAAGATGGATAGTGACTCTTTGTACAGGCATATAATGACAGGACAAGAGGGATTGGTTTTAAACTAAAAGAAGGGAGATTAGAGGTTAGGAGGAAATTCTTCACTCAAAGGGTGGTGAGATCATGGAACAGGTTGCCCAGAGAAGCTGGGCATCCCTGGAGCTGTTCAAGACCAGGCTGGATGAGGCCCCGAGCAACCTGATCTATTGGGTGGTATCCACTGCCCATGGCAGGGGGTTTAGAACTAGATGATCTTTAAGGTCCCTTCCAACCTGAGACATTCTATGATGCTATGATTCCCCAGACTTTTTCTGATGTTTATGTTCTTGGGATAAGTTGTGGCTGCATCAGTTTTGTTTCTTTATTTTTTTTCCTGTGATAGTTTTATGAGAATTTTCTTCTGCTTCACTCATGTAAGATGTTTCTCATTACGCCTTATGTAAAATAAACATGGGCCTGTGATAGATGCTGGCCTGCTTCTAATCTCACCTCCTGGGCTTTCTGGTTTGCTTCCTTGCATCCAATTCATGCTGGGATGGCAAAAGCACTCAAGAAAAGAGATGTCTCAATAGTTTGCAGCCAAAGGAGAAAGGAGGAGCAGAACTTCCCCTTTCTGCATTTAAAGACAATAGACAGATCCCAAATGGGACTTTATCCTCAGACACCTTTAGTAAAACAGGACTTTGCCCAAATGGGTCAAGTGACTGAGCGAACTTGCATGCTCAGTCTCGTGGAGGCTCTGAATGTTCCAGCTACCCCTTTTTACAAATAAGCTCATTTTCTACTAACAGTTATGATGCATCTCATATCAGTTTCAGTTCGATTTAAATGGATGCTTAATAATACAGTGTTTTATGTACAGCTTGCATAGAATGCAGTTAAAAAACTCACCTTTAAACCTCAGGACAGTCTTAAGGAGAGAAACATGAAGGAAGCAACAGATATTCCAAGATTATTTGACCAAGCTTTTGTAGTCAGATGCTTAAAGAACAAGCTGTTGAACAAGAACTAGCAGTCTGAATCACACAAGCTTTTAAAAAAATTCTTTTCATAAAGGTTTGTCTTAAACTGGGTGAAAAGTAAAGCAATATCTTTTGTAGTGGAACATAACAGCACACTCAGGTGAAGACCAAAAGACTGTTTCTGCAACAACAGGTGTTGTTATAACACTGTTATACGTGGAGACATTGTGAGGCTAAAACTAAGAAACAATATATAAGGTCAACAGAATTTTCTTTTCAAATCATCATACATTTAAGAAGTACATCATATGTAAAAAAAAAAAAGAAAAAAACTGTGATAGTTCCCCATCTAATGTAAATATTTGTTTAAATTTCAGATAGATATTTTTATATTCATTTATTAGTCATAAGAAACCTTTTCGTCTCTCCTAAACTGCAAGAAGTGAAGCTGACACTGGAGATTTCTTTCAGCTGAGGTTAACCTGTGTTTCACTTTGAGTTAGCAAGTAAAACAAGTTCATGATTTACCATGGGAAATAAAATATAAACATACATGCATAAATATGTGGATTCATGTATGTAGATATGTACATAAAACTTTATAAAAATTGACAAGAAACAATAAAAATGATAGTGGCAGAAAAAATATTATTTAAATAATAAAATAATATTATTTTAAATAAAATTTGTACAACTTGTCTCTTAAATAAAATTTTTAAAACTTGTCTCTTAAATAAAATTTTTACAACTTGTCTCTCGAGAGACAACTTGTCTCTCGAAAGACAAGTGTCTTTTAAAGCAACCTGTGGCATTTTGCTCATTTTATCTCTAGTTTAGCTTTGCTTTTGGCAATTATACAGCAGTTAATTCAAAAGACAAACAAAAGGAAAGTGAGCCTGCCTTAAAATATCTGTGAAAGAGTGAGAAATTAGTTATATTCCAAAATCTATTTTGTGATTTCATGATTATAATGAAATAAAATAAATCCTATAATGTGTATATGCTTCAAGCGTATCCATGAAGAAACTTCAGTTCTCTCCTGACTTAGCTATAAATCTGCCTCTGACATGCACATTGATCTTGAAGATGTTGCAGTACTAAGCATGAAACAATCTTGATTCTTTCAGTGCTGTCACTGAGATTGATAAGCCACATTATGATTTGGTGGCCATTTAACTCTTGTGAACTTGGCAGTCTTGCCCTGAAGCAAGAAGAAAAAATAAATAGGAAGGAAAGAAGGAAGGAAGGAAGGCAGGAAGGAAGGAAGGCAGGAAGGAAGGAAGGAAGGAAGGAAGGAAGGAAGGAAGGAAGGAAGGAAGGAAGGAAGGAAGGAAGGAAGGAAGGAGACAAGTGTGCTAGACCTCAGCTGTTCCCAGGATTTCTCTGTGTATCAACTGCAGAATTTTTCTAACAGGAAAGCCAATTTCTTTGCTACTTTACTAAGGAATACATATGAAGAAATTTTATTATTGTTATTATTATTACATCTATGCAATTCAGAGTTAGTCTTTGGAATGAAAAAATAATATTTTTAAGTCTTCAACTATGGCAAGACTAAATGTCAGCAACAGCCCTGTACTGATTCTGATGATGCACAAAATCTGAATGTGTTTGACCAGATTTCATCACAGACGCTTGGCTGACCACCTTCCAGGCAGCAGTCAGGGCATAAACAACTGGGACAAAAGCTTGTGTGTGCCCTGTAACCCTGTGATGGGTGTCTAGATGTTGGAGATGAGAATATAGTACTCTTGTAGAATGAAAAACAATTATTATGTTTTTTGTTTGTTTGTTTGTTTTTCTTTTTTCTCCTCCCCTTTTTCCCCCTCAGTCTGTTTCTGCAGCAGGATAACTATATAGTCTACGTACTGGTAACTTTGTATCTGAATCCATAGTGAAGATCAAGGAAAAAGGTCAAGGGGTGGTCTGAAAAAAATCACTAGATGACATATAAGCGAATGTAAGAAAAAAGGACCAGAAACCCCATGAAACAGGGCCAGAGTAGACACCCTCAGGGACTGCACATGACATCAGAAGGCTGTGTTCAGGGAACTGACGGACCCTCAGGAGGGACCACACCCTCCATCTGCAACTCAAAGCTCATGGTAAGGACAGAAGTTCAATCTCAGCTTTGTCATATATGTTCATTTATGGATACTTCCTATAGCTGCCTGGTTAGCATATGGAGGCCTGTTGACTACTGTTTTACTCTCCCTTTTCTCCTCCTTTCTTGGTTTGTTTCACATAGCTCCAGTGGGAGAATTTATAGCCTTAGGATAGGGTGTGCAACCTTTCCAAAGAAATTGGAATACAAATGTATTAAAAAAGTAGGTGAAGCTTTATCTGCATTTGCTGCATAATTAATATTCATCGTAATACTAATTGAAGGGCTAAAATTCAATTAATTTAAATGATGTTATTCAGCAATTGTAAACAGAAGCAATAAAATGTATTAATTAAAAAAGTGATGGTTACTCTTTTACTGATATTGGAATGCTGTAAAATAAAAATGCTATTATACTGTGATTAATTTATTCAGAACTGCTCTTAGTTGAAGTAATTATATTTAGCCGAGGTCTGTCAATACAATTTGCTATCAATTGTCACTTTGTATTAACTGTGGTGGGTACAGCTGCATGGAAAGATATTGTCATTTGAAATATTGCATTTTTTTTTTAAGGAAACAAGAAACCAGCAATTAGTATTTATTATTCAAATTAGTTTAATTTATTGTAACTCGCTACTATTGTCTTTTGTTGAATCAAATATTTTAGTATAGTCCTGCTTTGCTGTATTTTCACTCTGATCTGTGAAGTGAGAAATTGCCACATTTAATTTCACAAATTTATTAACTAAGGAAAAAAATCTACATAGAAATAAAAACAGTGAAAAAATGTGGATTTAGTAAATCATAAATTGCTCACAGATTCTCTCTCAATGCACCAAGTAATTTCACCGGCAGTATCTTTCTGTGGTTAACGACAGTATGACATGGTTAACAAGACTTTTACCTGAATTAAATGTGCAAAGAAATGTCTTAGGCTTTGTGACTCCCAGGTTCAATTCTTTACTATGCTTGCATAAACATGAAATTACACTTCTCATGATTTCCCTAATTTTGAATTCTGTGTGATTTTAGCAGATTTCCCTGCTGATGTTGTTTCATGTTGTGTAAAGTACTTAAATGTACTTTGGAGCCAATACTGCCAAGTACTTGCACTATTTAAAAGAAGACAAAACAGATATGAATTCTAACATACTGAAGGAAATACTTGATTAGCTAAGCATGCATTTTACAAAAGCCATGCACATGCACAGTCCTTTGGGGATATGTTGGACACCTGGCACTTTTGAGATACATCAGACCTACTAATAACAGGATGACTGCATCATGCATCCATAATAAGCCCGTTGTTTCCATATGCAGTGAATGGACTTTGCAAACACAGCTCACCTGCATTGTAGTTGTATTTGGAGGCTTGGTATCCCAGTTCAAACTTCTATGCACATAAAAAAAAAATAATAAAAAAATAAAGATTATTTTCCTAGGTATTTGTCAGATGAAAGATGTAGAAAAGTCTTCTAAATTCTCCCAAACAAGCTTTTGAGGTAGAAAAAGAAAAATATCATGTCTTTGAAAAAGGGATTGAAGGGATTGTACGGGGTTGGCATCATTTGCATTCTCTTTCACTAGCTCAATGAATATTTTAAGTATTTAATGTAAATTGAAACAGTTGTAATAGAAGAAAATAATGAAATGCACATCTGAATAGTGTATCATATGGTAGCTGAGACAGTTCATTTAGATATTAGGAAGTTCATATTGAGATATATTCAGAGGACAGAAGTGAATCCAATGCTTCCATAGTCTCCGAGTGTTAATTATTTGGACAAACAGGACTCTACCTACCAAAACAGATCCTTTTGCTGTGAACTGTGTCAGTATAACTCTATTTTTCATTTCTTTTGTTAAAGTTACACAAAATGGAAGGGAAATATTTTGTTTCAGGTGGAAAGCAATTCAATGTCATCCCCTCTCTTGCCACCCCCCCCCCCCCATTTTTGTCTTGCTTTGCTTTGACAGATAAAATTATTCACATAGGTGTACCTATGATTTTTTTTTTTCACACATTCCATATATTATTCTGTATTGCATATGTTTGTCCATGTAAAAAAACAGTATTGCTTTGTATAAATTGTTTTATTTGAGACAATATAAAAATTAAAGATCCTTGTTAAAGTGCAAAATGTTCTTTGAACGTAGAACTTCAGGCTTGGCTCACTTTGAATGTTTACAATGTAGGGGTAGACATAATAGCTCTAAGAGTCAATGAGTCCATATACTCAACAGAGTTGAAAGAATGATTTATCTAGCCAAACTCTAGTGTGCATTTTGGAATTCAGTCAGCTGGACTTCCTGATTCACAGTGTTCCAGGAGCCCAGGTGCTCTCCACTGGCTAAAGGAAGATCATAGATTAGTTAGCTCAGATGTACAGATCTATACTGTAGACAGTTTGAGCCTGATTTGGTTGCCTAAATAAAGGTTTTACTGCCATTTGAGGGTCCCTGTGGCAGCAATCCTGGCCTCCACCTACCATTTAAGTTTTCTGTAGCTTCTTTAAAAGACCAACTATTCTCATGAGGACATTTTGCATCTCAAACAACACTAGAATTATGCCTTAATAAAACAGCCTTTAAATCACTACAGTTCATAGTTCACAGCTGATAACTAGCTTAGAAATCTGTCTTGATGATGTGCCTCCAGTAACAGGTCCAGGTGTCTTAACATAAGTGTAAATTCAACAGATATGACATTAGATAGGAGACCAGTATCTTCCTATGGTGGCAGCTGAAGGCCACTGCAAACGACACTGGATACCTGTATTTCTACAACTGAATCCTGACCTGCAGTCTACTTCTGATTAAGCTCAACTGCTTTCTAGGTTTCAGAAACAATATTTTATAGATCATAGAATCATAGAATGGTTTGGGTTGGAAGGGACCTTGAAGATAACCTAATTCCAACCCCCCTGCCATGGTCAGGGACACCTCCCACCAGACCAGGTTGCTCAAAGCCCCATCCCCAGCTTGGCCGTGAACACTTCCAGGGGTGGCGCATTCACAGATTCTCTGGGCAACCTGTTCCAGTGCCTCACCACCCACATAGTAAAGATTTTTTTCCAAACAGCTATTCTATATCTAACTTCTTTTGGTTTAAAACTGTTACTCCTTGTCCCATCACTTTACACCCTGATAAAGAGTCCCTCTCCATAGATCTGCACAGGTTACCTAAGTTAGATATTTTAAATGAGAGCTGACACTGAAAGTTAGGTGAGCCAAATCTTTCTTAGGAAGTCCATTCATAATTGCATTATAATCCTAAAAGCAGAGAAAAAAAAAAGGAGGTAAAAGGAAAAAAATATTATCTAAGCAAAACAGACAGGATGTTGTTTGTAACTATTTAAAGAAATCTTTTACATTATTTCCAGCAATACTCTTATACTAAAAATTTTTACTTATTTTTTTCAGTACTTAATGACTGTTTCAGTGTTTAATCATTATGTCAAGAAAAATCGTTCAGTTACCTTATAAAGGAAAACACACATCCCAGTCCCTAATTAAATGTATATTTCTGATTGCTACAACTTATTCCTATAAACAATGTACATCTAACATGTAAAGTTGATTCAGTTAGGAGGTCAGTCCCCATTACAGAAAATTCATATATGCTTCTAAAAGGGCATTAATGAGAAACAGCAGATTAATTCTCTACCCATCAGATGCATCAGTTTCAACATAGTAAGAGTAACTATATGTAATATCTCTATAATAAGATGTTCTTGAATACTCTATATTTAAGGATATTTACATGGATAGTAACTTAGCTAAGACAACAGTCTAGCTTCAGAACAAATTTCCTTAATTATAAAGAAAATGTCCTTAAGGGAATAGAAGAAAAAACATTCTGTTTATTTAGTCTTGAGTTGACAATGAAACACTATAGCAAGCATTCACAGACCAAGGAAAATATTGTTTTAACTACAATGTTGTTTTTTGTTTGGTTGGTTGGTTTTGTTTGTTTGTTTTAATCTGTATAATATATTTGTATATTTCCTTAATATTCCTTGAAACAACTAGGTCATGCAAGCAAATATAGAGAGGAACCTAGCTTTATCTAGCTATTTATTTATTTATTGAATTATAAGTGATTTTATTTAATCTCCACATTTTGGTAAGATTTTTAAACATTTTATATTATCTCTTGTAGTTAATTTCTACATTTATTAATACATCAATAATTAATAAGGTAACAATTAATTTAGTAAGAAAACTAATCATTTAGTAAGACAACATTAGTTGTTCAGTTTAATGTCATACTTGATTCTGAAAGGTTTAAAGTAAATTGTGTGAACTATGTAACTCACTTTCTTGCCTTCCTTAAATACATCCTGATAAATATACATGTTGAGTGCCTGGTTGACCTTTGAGTTGCACTCATGTAAATCAGAAAGAAAGTACGCATCTCATAGCTGCTTTGCCCTGGTGAAATAGTAATGGAAGATCCGAAGTAATGTGGAATGAAGACTGAAAGCTGATGACTTTGTATTGATTTTCGGTACAGTACTGTTAAAGCAATTTACTCAGACAGTTTTGTAACTCCTACTCTCCTACTATACACTCTCCTCCACCTTTACCTTCCTCAGTAAGATTTTCCACTAACAGACTCTGATCCTGGACATCAGTAAGAAGTTGAAAGTTTAACCATTATAACCTATACTATATGCCAACAAATGAAGGACTTTTTTTGTCCAGCAAATATCTGAGTCACAGACTTAGCAAATGATATATAAAAAAAGGAAATATTAAGGAAGTTGTATCCATCAGTTTACAAAATTACAAAGTAAATTTACAGAGCAAACCAAACCAAACCCAAAACCACCACCAAAACCAGACTACAAACTAGAATCATATATGATGCTGGAAAGGACCAATTGAAAGTATTAGGATATGTTAAAATTTAACCTAGTCTAACAATCATTAACACTCACAGAAATTATCAACAGAAATATCACATGGATTTGTTGATTAATCGGAAGAATTTCTAAATCTAGCTGGTAGTTTTCAATTTTTTTTTCCCTCAAAACCAAACTACATTTCATTAAAATCAATTTTCCAGTGTTTGGACTAAGAAAAACACATAGTTTTCTGGCTGTCATTTGGAAACTTGTGATTTTTTTTTGTTGTTTGCTTGTTTTTGTTTTCTTTTGTTGTGTTTGTTTTCTACAGTGAAAAGTGAACTGATCAGAGCCTTCCAAACCTCAGCTGCAATCAGATTTTGGAAGGAGGAAAAACTAGTTCTCCTACCCCTGAATTATCATCATGCAGTCTGATATAACTCCTTTGTTCCTGTGAAGAGATGATCTTTTATTTGTGTCAAACATTACTTTTATATGTTGGATAAAACAGAATGCTTAAAATTATCAAATTTTATTTTGTAATGCATCTGTGTTTGAAATACCAAATACTTACTCTGCTTGCAAATGAGTGGGTAAGAATGTTAAGATTTCAAGTATAATCATGATAACCTGCCAAGATAACAGATATATCATTCCACTAAGATAGACCTTCATAACCCAAGCTTTGGTCTGTTTATGTGCTGTGGCACCTATTAACTGGCAATCAAGTGGACTGTTCCTGATTCAGTAAGCTAGAAATAAGCCAGGATTCTATCTAACTCAGTGGCTAAAGCGGTCTTTGAGGAAACAGCTGATATGACCTTAACTTTTGAAAACCCATGCCTTTTAGGCAGCCTTTTCTGACATCTCTATTTAGATGTTTTATTCTTTCATGGTGTAATGCTGACTCAAAATAAATAACAAAACTTACAGAAGCCCCTTTCACAGAGTCACAAAATCACAGAATGTTTGAGGTTGGAAGGGACCTCCAGGGATCATCTAGCCCAACACCCCTACTCAAGCAGGGTCACCTAGAGCATGTTAAACACAGTATCACACCCAGGCAGGTCTCCAAAGGAGACTCCACAACCTCTGTGGGCAGCCTGTTCCAGTGCTCTGTCACTCGAACTGTAAAGAAGTTCTTCCTCAAATGGCAATGAAACCTCCTGTGGTTCAATTTATAGCCATTACCTTTTGTCCTATCACTGGCCACCACTGAGAAGACTTTGGCCCCATCCACTTTACATTGTCCCCTCAGGTATTTATGGAGGTTGATGAGATCCCCTATCAATCTTCTCTGCTCTAGGCTAAAGAGGTCCAGCTTGCTTAGTCTTTCCTTATAGGACAGATGCTCCAGTCTCTTAAATCCTTTGCTTTCTTGTATTGTGGATTCAGATCTGTAATTGCCCAGATTATTTTGAAAATTACTTATATGATAAATTGTTCTACCAATTTTAAAATCTAGCCATTGGGGTCAGTCTCAAATGTTAACAAATTTTTTTGTTTGTTTGCTTTTTTTTTTTTTTCGTATTCTTAATCTTCATCATGTGTTTGGTGCATTCAGTACTATCCTAACAGGCTTTATTGTATGAAAATCTTATTGTGCTTCTTTTTGCACTACTAGTGCAAAAGTGGTGGAAAGGTATTTAAACAAAATCATGGTCCTGTTGACAGCATTGAAAAAGCTCAAAGCACACACAGCAATGAACACACAGGCACACCTGAAAAACAGAGGAAGAGTCAGAGAAGTTAATGATGCTGAAGGATTTTGCCCAAAGGTCTAATAGGTTTAGACAGAAATCTTAACTCTCACTGAGCGTCTGTGTGATCTTAAATATGCTATTATCCTTGCTATATCTGCTTTTCACTCAGTAAGCAAATGATCAGCAAATGATAAGCAAAAAAATCAGCAAATAACTGATCCTTTCATGTTCAGCTTATCATTGAAAATCTAGGTGAAAACTACCATATAGAGAACTGCATATTGTGACATAAGGCATCTGCAAAATTGAAATTATTGCTAATACTTTTCAGGAAATTATTATTTCCAGTTGTCTCTAAGGGGAATATTACGCAATTTAGTCTTGTTTTGAATTGAAAACAGTTTTGGAGAATCCTGGGAGAAGACAAGAAAAAGACCTATGTCAGCATATGTCATAACTGTTCTAAAGAAAGAGCAAAACTTCAAGGAGGTAAAACAAATAGCTGCCTTTTGCTGTTATATACAACTAATTAATTAGCACTGGCTACAAAAAGAAAATGATGCAAACAGGTTATAAGGACATGTCTCTGCCCCTAATTCAGATTCTGTCTTCAGTAAATCACAACATACTTTGAAATAGTTTAAACATCAGGGACTCAGTGTGACTGTTAATGCTTCTCTTACAAACCATGCTATGTCTGTTTGATGTTAATTTAGGCATAACTGCATACCATCAGGGATGACACCAAATCTCAGAGGTCTTTATATCTTGGAAATCAAAGGTCACAGAACATTTTATAGCATGGCTATAACATACATGAATTAAAATTAAAAGCAGAAGATGAAAACTGAAACTAACAAATATCTTAAACCGATGTGTATTTATGAGCAGTTTTCCACCGTTTTCTCAACTCTCACCAGTTGCCATATGTCATAAAATCAATGCATATACTAAAGCACTCAGGAGTAGATATATTCATCATGATACACGTCCAGCTGAGTAAATGACAAAATTTCTGGACTGAACTGTAATCTACACAGGTAATGGAGCCATAACAGACTGAAGCACTGAAAAAAAGGTAGGTAAGGATGAAGATAATAAAGTGTGGGAATAGGGAAATATTCAGAGACATAGATAAGCTAGAAAGCTGTAATTACTGTGGGAAACAAGGGAGGGAACAGTTAGATGGTACAAAAAAAATTAAAAAGCAGTTGGAAAAATCTTTAACCAAATCACCCTGAAAAATTAAAATGGTTTAGATTTTCTTCGACCTGCCTTTGAGAATATTAAGGTGAGGAAGATTGACAGAGAGATGTCTCCTAACTTTCCATTCAAAATACCTTATGTCTTCAGTATTTAACTGTCAAGGATCACACACTTGAACTATATATATAGTGCAAATGGTGCATCCAGAAGACATTAAGTTGCTACATGTTATTTAGTGCCTATGTTTGAATGCATGAAAAATAAATGTACCAAAATCACAGAATCACAGAACCGTCTAGGTTGGAAGAGACCTCCAGGAACACCCAGTCCAACCTCTGACCTAATACTATCAAGTCCTCCACTAAACCATATCACTAAGCTCTACATCTAAACGTCTCTTAAAGACCTCCAGGCATGTTACTGAACCACTTCCCTGGGCAGCCTATTCCAATGCCTCACAACCCTTTCAGTAAAGAAGTTCCTCCTAATATCCAACCTAAACCTCCCCTGGCGCAACTTTAGCCCATTCCCCCTTGTCCTGTCACCAGGCACGTGGGAGAATAGACCAACCCCTACCTCGCTACAGCCTCCTTTAAGGTACCTGTAGAGAGGGATAAGGTCACCCCTGAGCCTCCTCTTCTCCAGGCTGAACAATCCCAGCTCCCTCAGCCGCTCCTCATAAGACTTGTTCTCCAGACTCCTCACCAGCCTCGTCGCCCTTCTCTGGACTCTCTCGATTACCTCCATGTCCTTCTTGTAGCGAGGGGCCCAAAACGGAACACAGTACTCGAGGTGCGGCCTCACCAGAGCCGAGTACAGGGGGACAATCACCTCCCTAGGCCTGCTGGCCACACTGCTTCTTATGCAAGCCAGGATGCTGTTGGCCTGCTTGGCCACCTGAGCACACTGCTGGCTCATATTCAGCCGACTATCAACCAGTATTCCCAGGTCCTTCTCTGCCAGGCAGCTTTCCAACCACTCGTCTCCCAGCCTGTAGCGCTGCTTGGGGTTGTTACGCCCCAGGTGCAGGACCCGGCACTTGGCCTTGTTGAACTTCATATAGTTGACCTCAGCCCATCTGTCCAGCCTATCCAAATCCTTCTGCAGAGCCCTCCCGGCCTCGAGCAGATCGACACACACACCTAACTTGGTGTCATCTGCAAACTTACTGAGGGTGCACTCGATCCCCTCATCCAGATCATCAATAAAGATATTAAAGAGGACTGGCCCCAGCACTGAGCCCTGGGGGACTCCACTAGTAACTGGCCTCCAACTGGATTTGGCTCCATTCACCACAACTCTTTGGGCCTGGCCATCCAGGCAGTTTTTAACCCAACGAAGCGTATGCCAGTCCAAGCCCCGAGCAGCCAGTTTCTTGAGGAGAATGTTGTGGGAAACGGTGTCAAAAGCCTTACTGAAGTCAAGGTAGACCATATCCACAGCCTTTCCCTCATCCACCAAGTGCGTCACTTTGTCATAGAAGGAGATCAGGTTCGTCAAGCAGGACCTGCCCTTCATAAACCCATGCTGACTGGGCCTGATCGCCTGTTTGCCCTGTAAGTGCCACATGAAAAGCACTATTCTGTAACTGGTCTGCTAGTCCAAGAAAATGAATTTGAAATTGTAATAGCCAAAGATAATTTCAAAGACACGTTAAATTTTAAGCCAATATTTCCTTTTTTCTCTCTCTCTCTCTCTTTTTTTTTTTTTAATTCAAAAAATATAGTTTTTCAAGCTTAAACAAAATAACTCTAGTTGATTTTGGCTGAAAGAAAATAACCAACTAAATTTTTTTTGCTTTGTTTTGTTTTTAATATATTGACTTGAGGATGTGTTCTGAATGAGTAGGCACAGCTTTACTAGACATGTGTGGTAAAGGAGCCCTGATTAGTATGAGCAGGTGGATATTGTCTGTCAGAAACCACCTACATGATGATGTGGTGGTGTTATTCAGCAAATCCAGCTCATATTTCCGTGAGATTGTTTAAACTATAGATTATTTGTAAAGCTGGCAAGAAAACATTTCTACTTTTTGTGACCTGTTTAGAATATGTTAAAAGTGACCAATGTTTCACCTATTTAAAAGAAGCCAGAGGACACCAGAGAATTTCTTTCCATTAGTGACTAAAAAAAAAAAAAAAAAAAAAGCACCTTAATTCCTAGGGATCTAACCTAATTAAAGAATGTAGATACCACAAGCTATTCCTAACTATCATAAACTCACCAATACCCCAAAGAATGTATTGAATTTGGTGTAGGAAGATTAAGTAAGGACCTTAAAATTATGACAATACTGCTATAAAAATATGACTCACTTTATCTACCTATCATTGTATGAAGATTGGTGGCTGTCCTGGTATCATGTAACAAAATGGGTAGGTAGATTTTCATTATTTTTCACTTATATCACAGACTGAGATGCCTGGGGTCATTAGGTATGGTAAAGTATGCTTTAGGATTCTTATTAATATTCCCTTTCTACCTGTAGAAACTATTACCACTCCGGTAAAAATGAAGTGTTAACAATTTAACAAGTAAAATTAAACATGAAAGCAACAGGAGCTGTGTAAAGTTGGAAAATCATATGGAGAAACTGCAAAGCTACTTTAGATAAGAAACTGTTAATACAGTGAGAATTATGGAACTGTAGAATTATATTTATTTGAATCGTCTTTCAAAAAAGGATCACATTTCAGTCCCACAGTTACTAATCAGCTTCCTTTTGTGTTTGTTTGTTTCTTCCATTATTTTCTCTTAGGGTTCTTTAGTGTTTATGTTTTAAAAAAAAAAAAAAAGTTTATTTGGACAAAAATAATCTCCAGGTTAAAAAAAAAAAAAAACAAAAAAACTATCATCTTTTGTAAGAAGCTTAGAAAAATTGTGAACTTTGAACACATTCTAGAATTTATAAATAAGCTATTGTAAGAAAGGGTGCTTTCAGGTGAATTTCATGAAAGTCAATAAACAAGCTACTGTTTACTTGAAGGAGAGAATAGCAGCTGAGTAGAGATGGGGAAAATAGTCTTCATCATTGTTTCCTGAATGCATGCTCAACTTTCTAAGTTAAATCAATGCAGACACATTTCTGTCCTTTAAAGCTGCTTTCTACCAAAATCTGAATCAACACTTCCACTGGAATGGACAAAGTTAATTTAATGTATACATATATTATATTTCACACTGGAACTGCTGAAACACTCTTAGTCAAAGAAAAGACCTCAGAGCAGATGACTAAACTGACTACCAGATAACACCATTTAGATACTGAGCAATGCATAAGATCACGCCTGCATTATGTCACCTCTACATTATGTATTATCTGCACATGTGTATCTCTTGAGTGGTATGTTATCCTTAAGTCTACAGTGAAACATATGGGCTTATGGCATAAATTGGGATAGAAGTTAGTCCTTTCTTTTCCAGATATGCTGGTTCTACAAGCAAAAGCATTTGTGAACCAGCTCGATAACCATGTAAGCAATATCATTAGAGTTAGAATAATTTGTGTTAGAAATAAATCCCTGCAAAATTTCTAGTTCGCCCTCAAATGTCTTGTAGTTACTTGTTCTTAAATTTTGTTTGGTTGATGCAGGAAGTTCAGACTGAAAGTATTCCCTATTGCATATATTCACTGATCCACAGCCTGTTGTTTAGTAGCTAATTAAAAATTAACCTTGTTGTTTAGTATACAAATTTTTCCTTTTCCAGCCAATTTTCTTCTTTACTGCTAAAAATCAGGGATTTATGGGTTTACATTACCATCCTACCATATCATGTGGGAATACAAATGCAAGCATAACAGAGGCTTGTGTGTTCAATTTCATCAGTCTATAAGAAAGATGGACATGCTTTGTCTTATTGGTCTACATTAATTTCTGAAATATTGCAGATATCAACCAAAATTTTCTGAGGAAAACATGAGTTATAGTAAAGGATTATTTGCCAATCTGTAAGGAAAATCCATTTCTTAATCTCAAGTTTTTATTTTTGAATAGAGCTCACTATTTATGTTCTGTTCTGACTAGAGCCTTCTAACTCTATTCATGTTAAATGTGATCTCACTGACTTTTGGTATTACTTTATGTAAAATAAGCATTAGGCAACTTATTCCAAAACCAATGTGATTTTCATAATTCAAACAAATCCACATGGCTTATATGACTGCTTTTTAGTTCTTTTTTTAGTTAGCCTCGATCAACCATATAAAAATATCCCAGTTTTAGGTTTGCATAAAAGACGCACTAACAGCATTAGGCATTTTTCCCCAACATACTTTCAGTACTCTCTGAAAAGACATAAAAATGCAGTGGTACGTTTAATACCAAAGATTATTTCTGAATCTATCAGCTTTTGTTTTCTCTGTTAATGGCAGGCCATTTTGTGACAGGTCTGAATTACATTTATAATAATTTTTCTTCCTACAGACCTTTAGTTTGTTTGTTTGTTTGTTTGCTTGCTTGTTTTTTAATAATTCATTTTCATGTAAATTGGCACATGCTGTCTCAGAGTCTAAAGAAATATTTTTTGTTGTTGCTGTATTCTTTTGTTTTGCAAGGCTTGTCTGGGTGCAGGTGGTTCTTCAAGGAGTGTCTGTGTCATAAGGACAAATTATACTTAGGTCAAGTTCGATATTCCAGTGAATCCGATTAAATTCAAAAGGCACCATGAAGCTTCACTAGAAGAAATAAATCTATGTCATACTTGTGCTGAGTGCTGCAGTTGAGTTGGAGATTTGTCCCTTGCTCATAGATTTAACACAAAAAGAGTTCAATTGCTTTATTTACTCCTGAGGCCAAATTCTCTAGCAGAGCCACATTGGCACACACAGGAGTAGAAGCTTGTTCAGGACATTAAATATGGAAAATACCATCAAGAATGACACTATTGTAATGTGAAGTCAATGTAATACAAAAAAGAACAACAGAAGATGGCATCATAACACAGTGTCTGAGAAGGGCAGAGGGTGCTTTCAAGATGTGTTATTTTCTCCCAACCCCCACCCTCCATGGATCCTCTCGAGTTAACCCCCCAAACCGTGACCAGAAATGAAGAGAGAAAATAGTAGCCATAATTTTTTTTGGTGTAATGTCACTATGAGGTATCAAGGGGTTATGCGAGTAATATATGTTTTGCTTTCTGCATCCAGCACTACATTCTGATTATTTCCTGACATAAAATGAAAAATTGATAAAGAAAACTTAGATTGTGTTTTCCTTTCCTTTGTGTATCAGAAGTTTTCTTTGACATCTGTGGTGAGATAGAATAAACAGAAAGAATGTAAAAGAATGTAAAACAGAAAGAGTATAAAAACTACCAAGGATTTCTATGATATACTGGTTTTTACTTTCCTCACAGCTAGATAAGCTTTCAAATTTGAGGAGATGTACACCTATTTCATAATATCAGAGACACTGTTGTACTCAAAGCCCTCACATAGGCAGAGGAAACACATTTATAAACCTCAAATTTATAGTTAGTCTGCATGATTTTTTCACAGTACAAATAAATAGGCTCAACAAAAACACCATTCCAACAATTAGGAAAAGCAATCCCTTTCTAGCATCCACCCCTCTCTCTGCAATTTTTCTTGCCCTGCCAGGGTCACTGCTCCACAGCCTTGGTTTTCCTTGGAGGGGCCTGGCAGGAGGGACTGTTCTCTCAGTGGTGGAGTTTCTCCCTCATCTTTTCTGAAAGGATCATGACACTCCTGCTCACTTCATCCATGGTCTTGGGATCTCCTTGGGTTTATTTTAGTACTTCACCATACCCCACCTACTTCTAGATCTAAGTGACATCTTTCTAGTAATGTATAAAATGATATTCAGTGACCACAGCCTGAACTTTCACTGTAGTTCAATGACTGGCATCATGGTGGGACTGGAGCAGCGCTAAAGATGGCTGGCACAGTAATAACCTGTGATTTGCAATGGAGAAGGAAATGGGTACCTTTTGACAGGAAGATTTTGTTGTCTGTTTTGAATTCTTTCTTTATTACAACGTTCTATAAACTTGTTACTGACAGTATAAGAGTTTTAGGTACTACTATGTACCTATTTTGGCAATCATATATTAAGAGTATGAAGCTATTGAATTTTCATACATGAAACATAAAGAATCAAATATTATATTCCTAGCAACTTAGCTGATTTTTTTTAACCTATATTTTAATGGCAGTAAATTAGAGATATCTATTACATCTGACCTTACTGCCGAGACAGAATATGTTTTATCATTTTGCTTGTGAGGCATGAAAACTTTTCTAGGATTAAATATACATTACTGCTATAGTAAAAGAAAAGTTTCAGTCATTTTTAAAGCTTAATAATAATCAAGACTTTTTTTTTTTTTTTCCCCAGCTATTCTAGCAGAGGTTAGACATTTGTATTACCAGATCTGTCATGCATCAATGGTCACACTCTGGAATTATATGTTCCCATGTCGTGACCTCCAATTTAGACTTCATAGTCTTTCACAGGAAAAAAAAAATAATAATAATTTTAAAATATTTCCTGTATGCCATTAAAGAGATGAAAACAAAATAAAGATTCCAAACTGTGAATTAATGTTTTATATTTTTAATTGGTATCTGAATTTCATTAAAACTCATATGTAAAGTATGAATGTTTCAAGTATTTTAAACGCTATATAGCAGTGCAAAATTTTGCTAAGCAAAGAAAGACATGTTCCAGTTTGCATTTCAGGGGTGTAATCACTGCCTCAGAGCTTCTCTAGCTAAGGGATTTAAAGTCAGTGTGCTGATAGAAAAGAGGGCTACTTGTTTAATACATGGGATGAGGCATAGAAAATGTTTTTAACATCCAGCCTTGTCACACCTGAGCCCTTCAAACATATCTGAATATACTTTTAAGTATTTCATGGGAATTAAGAAATTAAGAAATAATACAGTAGCCTTCTCTGATTCTGTTAAAGTAATGAGTGACTTTTAGCCTTTCATTGTTTTGTAGTCTTTTGTCAATGTTGAGGGGACAAGAAGGGGAAGTCCAGCAAAAAGAATTCAACAACTGTAAAGTTAAGAAATGGCAACTGACGAATCTGGGCTTAAGCTCCACCTGAACTTCAGATTGAGGTGTCAAAAAGCAGTTTAATTAGGAAAGAGTTTTAGGAAAGGTCTTACATGAGTCTGTGAAAATATCTTTCTCCTCACACCAGTTAGACCTCACTGGATCAGATGTCTTGACAACCGGAAACCTCCTCAGAGACAGGTCTTTCAGACATAATTGGTAATTCTGTGTACCTAATTCAATGACTTTGAACAGCATTTGTGTTTGAACAAGAAGCACATCCTTTAGAAAATGGAACAGAATACTGAAGAGAACTAAACTTAAACAGTAGCTGATGGATTGTCTTAGGGAGCTATCAACCCAGGTAGCAAGGATTCAGATCAGTTTTCCATATACAAGCATCCAAAGACATTTGAGGTTTCCTAAGGTATCTGAGACATCCACTTGGGGCTGGCAGATGTAAAAACAGATCTATGAGTTCTAGAGGGCCAATTTCTTTTTATATATGTATCTGAGTCTGTATTTCATGTATATTTTCTCTCCTATGAAGAAAGGTTGAGGGAACTGGGCTTGTTTAGCTTGGAGAAGAGAAGGCTCCAGGGAGACCTCATTGCAGCCTTCCAGTACTTGAAGGGAGCATACAAACAGGAGGTGGAACGCCTGTTTACATGTGTTGATAGTGATAGGATAAGGGGGAATGGTTTTAAACTAAGACAGGATATTTAGGTTAGGTATTAGGAAAAAGTTTTTCACTCAGAGGGTGGTGAGGCACTGGAACAGGTTGCCCAGACAGGTTGTGGATGCCCCATTCCTGGAGGCATTCAAGGCAAGGCTGGATGCGGCTCTGGGCAGCCTGCTCTAGTGGTTGGCAACCCTGCCCAGAGCAGGGGGTTGAACCTAGATGATCTTGAGGTCCTTTTCAACCCAGGCCATTTTATGATTCTATGATTCTGTGATTCTATGATTCTATGATTCTTCATTCGTCCACTGTTTCTTAATCTAAACTTTGCCACTATTGGCTTCTTTAAGGTAACCTTTCCCCGTGATGTTCTTGAAAAGTGATTCGTATTATTCCCACTTAATCACAACAGTTTTGCTAAGAGATTGAAAAAGCCTCATCCAACTTTAGAAATGGTTGAAGATATTTTGGCTACAAAAGGTCATCCAGTAAATTATTTGAAAATTTTACATCATCTGTGTACCTTATCCGTGCCTATTTAGTGTTGACATCAACTAAGTTGGCACAAAAAAAAATATACATGGAAGCTAGAGATTCCAGTTTAAAGACACAGCCCAGAATTCCACATTTGAGCCCTAAGTCTGGACCTAATGCTGAATGTAATGAGTCAAAGGTGAAATTCCCAAAGACCTAAGTGACTGATTGATAACACTTATTGGAAAATACTGATGTGCATTTCCGCAATAATATTTCAAAAGCTTATATGTGAAATAATGTCAATAAAGATCAAGTTATTCTTAGAGCAGTGTCATCACTTAAGTTGATGATTATTTTCATATTCTCCACCGTAAAGTGTAATTTCAGAAAATCCTTTCTTAGGATAAAGTTTGACTAGCATTTCATCTTAGGGAGCCTTTCTCCAAAACCACTGCATCCAAATACTAAATATTTTAAATGAAATGTGAGATAATGGTTTAAACATTTGTCCAGGGAGCAGGACATAACAAAGTCAGAGTGTTTCAGACTGAATTCAACCCAAACAGTTTTAATTCTCTTAAAATATTTCATTTAATACATCTTTACAGATGAAAGAAGGCTGAAGACCTGGCCATCTGAATTCTATTTTGAAACTCCAAGATCATTAATACTGGTGCTGTCACCCACAATTCTTTTCATTATAATACTATCTGTTGTATTGCTTCTGGAGAGGTAAAGGAAACTGACTTCTCCTGACCTATCTTCCTTCCTGTATCAGCTTTACTGGTATGACACACTGTGCTTTGACCTTTTCCTTTTTTATGTCCATAGGCCACCAATTTTCTGTTTCAGTTGGCTTGTGTAGCAAGAGCATCAGAATTACTTTTTTTGTTGTTGTTGTTATTGTTCCCATTGTTTTTTCCTCTGTTAAAATAACCTCGGTTCTGCTAGCTAACTAGAAGTTGCTGAATTTTGAAACCCAAACAGTTCAGCTCAACAGAATGTTGACTAGTTTACTGCTGGACTTCAAGGGATGCATGTTTTGATAAATGTTTATACATGTACATGCACCCATGTACACATGGAAGAAAATGAGAGCATGAGAGAATATGCAAGGAAAAGCTATTCTGATATGCCCGAGATGTTTATTTAATGGTATGCTATTGAATTGGAACCACTTTTTCTCTTTCCCCAATAATTAAAACTAATTAAGTGCTGAAAGTCAGTAACAATGAATTTAAAGAAGACTTTAATGTCTGCAGGACTCTAGCATGGCTCCCAGCTAGCTAGCACCATCAGAGCATAGTATTTTGAAGATGTATAACTCAATTACTTTCTCAGATTGCCATTTCTCTGTTGGTTTTGCTCCGTGTTAGCTCACAGGGAAGAACAATCATTAAAAGCCTTCTAAAGAAAGACATTTATGCTTGGAATGCTTTTCATAAATGCTGGAAAAGTAGGGATATGCTTTGGTTTGACTGAACTAAATAGATCTCTCCCAGTTGTCCTTGAGTTACAGTGAGCTGGGTA